>NC_086448.1:277460570-277695570 GCF_028390025.1 Pseudophryne corroboree
CCATCGCTAATACCTATACAACATTCATTAACTTAACATGATAGCTCTTTGTTATTCAGTCACACTGTCCTTTATTACATTTCAAGATAATGATATAGCCGGGATTCGAACCCATTGCCTGTGGCATTGCAGTCAGACACTATAGGGGTCATTCCGAGTTGATCACTCGCTAGCAGTTTTTAGCAGCTGTGCAAACGCTATGCCACCGCCCTCTGGGAGTGTATCTTAGCTTAGCAGAAGTGCGAACGAAAGGATCGCAGAACGGCTACAAAAAAATATTGTGCATTTTTAGAGTAGCTCCAGACCTACGCAGCGCTTGCGATCTCTTCAGACCATTCAGTTCCTGATTTGACGTCACAAACACGCCCTGCGTTCGCCCAGCCATGCCTGCGTTTTTCCTGGCACGCCTGCGTTCTTCCGAACACTCCCTGAAAACGGTCAGTTGACACCGAGAAACGCCCTCTTCCTGTCAATCATTCTGCGGCTGCCTGTGCGACTGAAAAGCATCGCTAGACCATGTGTAAAACTACATTGCATACGCAGAAGTGCCTTTTTTTTGCCTAATCACTGCACAGCGAACGAATGCAGCTAGCGAACAACTCGGAATGATCCCCTATATTCATTGATCTATCTACCATTGCATAGAAAGCTAGATAATTCTAAGCTAGATAATTCTAAGTATTTGAAGCTTACCTTCTACTTCGTGAAAAAAATGATCAGCATTGTAGATGGGCAGATCCTTGTAGTGTGTGCCTGCAAGGGATTGGATGTGTGGCTGCAAACTACATAGATCTGCTCAATTGCAATGTTGAATTTTTTTTTTTTTTTTTACAAAGCACAAGTAGCTTCTAATAGTTATAAATGAGTAGAGTGTGTGACTGGAATGCAACAGCTTATAGGTTTGAATCCTGGGTACGGCTGCACCTTATGTCCATAAGGGGGAACACAATCCCCTTTTTGGCACAGAGCACCAAAAAGTCTAGTCACGGCTCTGGGCCAGGCTATACTGTGGTCTGTGACTACCAAATTAATCTAATATATAAAAACGGAAATTTGTCCTTCTGTCCTTCTGTCTTTCTATACAAATCCACAGTTTACAAGCGAAGATCGTGAAATTTTACATACAAGCGTATTAAAACACGGTGGAGGCAACTAAAACAATTTGAAATCCCTAACACCCGTAGGGGGGCAGACAGCAGCACAGAGTATATCAGGAGACAGCATAACTCTGGAATTGCTGGAGCAATGTACTCAAAAATTGGTACACATATGCCTTATAATCTGGCAACAAACACCTAGCACCCCTAGGAGTGAGGCAGCAGCACTGAGTATTTCAGCAGACAGCATAACTCTGGAATGCCTGCAGCAATTTACAACAAACTTGGTACACATATGACTTACAATCTGGAAACAAACACTGTGGGGGGAAGACACCCCTAGCACCCCTAGGAGTGAGGCAGCAGCACTGAGTATTTCAGCAGACAGCATAACTCTGAAATGCCTGCAGCAATTTACAACAAACTTGGTACACATATGACTTACACTCTGGGAACAAACTCTGTGGGGGTCAGGCACCCCTAGCACCCCTAGGGGTGGGACAGCAGCACAGAGTATGTCAGCAGACAGCATAACTGTGGAAGGCCTGGAGCAATTTACACCAAACTTGGTACACATCTGACTTACAATCTGGGAACAAACTCTGTGGGGGTTAGACACCCTAGCAGTGGGGACATCAGCACAGAGTATTTCAGGAGACAACATAACTCCCGAATGTCTGGACCAATTTACAACAAACTTGGTACACATATGACTTACAAGCTGGAAAAAAACACTGTGGGGGTAAGACACCCCTAGCACCCCTAGGGGTGAGGCAGCAGCACAGAGTTTTTCAGCAGACAGCATAACTCTGGAATGCCTGAAGCAATTTACACCAAACATGCTACACATATGACTTACACTCTGGGAACAAACACTGTGAGGGTAACACACCACTAGCACCCCTAGGGCTGGGCCAGCAGCGCAAACTATATCAGGACATGCATGATATGTCAGTGATGACAGAGCTGCATGTGACAGGGCCAGTGACATGATGTGAGGAGGGGAATGCAGGTAGCACAAACCCACACACTGAGAGTTATATAGTGGAATTAGCACGGTCCCACAGCAGCACAGAGTATATCGGGAGATACATAATGTGCTGCGCTATATAAGAAACTGTAAAAAAATCGATAATTTCACAGGGGCACTGACATGATGTTAGGAGGGGAATGGAGGCAGCAGGAAGCCACAGACTGAGAGTTGTATAGTGCGAAGAGCAGGGTCCCTTGGGGGACCAAAAAGGGGGCGGCCACTACACAAAGTGCAACAGGGAAGCAAGATATGCCTATATACTAGATCTCCAACCAACGTAAATTAACGAACAGCTATCATTCTAATTTACCATCCTCATGCCATAGCAAAGCATGGGTATTCAGTTATCTACAATGTTATGTATACTGTGTGTTTAATATTTCAATTTATTTTTGGAAACAGACATTCTTAAAATCCCGGGCAACGCCGGGTACTTCAACTAGTATCTTCTAAACTAGAGGTTGCTGTATTGTGTTGGCAAATATGTAAGTTTGTTCCTGTGAAATTTAATAGTAATTACTCGTTTGAAAGTATATGTGCGCACTTGGTATTGCCTTCGCTTGGTGTAAATGATACATTAAATTTTTTTACTTGTTAGAGAACCATATCACCAGAGGAACAAGGTAGACAGATGGGAGTTATGTGTCACAGCATACCAGATACAACAATATATTTTATACAGTGGAACACGTCTTGCTGTTGTACATAAACTGTCTGCTGGAAATCCATAGGTCTCCCATTGCCTTTTTATGGCATGCTATAGCTGGTTGACTTTTTATGGGGATGTTTTCCTATAATGGATAATTACTGCGTGTCTTTTGTATTTATATCTGTATCTGTTTTATGGAAGGTATAGTTACTAATCTAGGACCTGAGTCGGACGCTTGTTTTGGCACAGACATGGAAGGACTGTCCATTCAAGTAAATTCAAGATTGTTTCCATTCTGCAAATAAAACTGGCCACAAAAAAGTGACTGTTGCAAAACTGCACTTACAACTCCCCCTTCATATTAGTCTTAGCACCATTTATTATTATTTATACAGACTTGGTACCAGATGTCACTGTCAGAGTTTATTTCTAAGTAAGTCGTTATCAGCTTATTTAAAAATGCTAAATCAGGCATGTTTAGCATTTATTCCTACTGCACTGTAAAACGATTATTCCTTTACACCTTAGTAAATATACTCCCTAAACTTGATTACTAACTAAGCAAACTAGGGCCTTATTCAAGTTTGTTAGCAAACCAAAAATGCACACCAATGGGCAAAACCATGTTGCACTGCAGGTGGGGCAGATGTAACATGTGCAGAGAGAGTTAGATTTGGGTGTGGTGTGTTCAAACTGAAATCTAAATTGCAGTGTAAATATAAAGCAGCCAGTATTTACCCTGCACAGAAACAAAATAACCCACCCAAATCTAACTGTCTCTGCAAATGTTATATCTGCCCCCCCTGCAGTGCACATTAGTGTGTATTTTTGGTTTGCTAACAAACCTAAAATAATCCCCTTAGGGTGGTATGCAATTAGCTCAGTTTTTTTGCCTAGCCGAAAAAAATTGAACTAATTCGACCCACCGTATTAATTTGTGGGTAATTTTGGCCGTTTTTTAATACATTTTTGCTCATACTGCTTCACCTTTCTTTTGCAGGCGAATCTGTTTGCAGTTTCGCCAAAACACGTGGATCGGGAGTGAATTCGCTGATCCATGTGTTTTTCACCAGTGCCGGCACTTTTCACCTAGGCGAAAATGCGGCCATGCTATTGCATAGGGCGAATCTCCATTTTCCCTAAAAATAGCGAAAAGGCTCAAATTTTTTCACCTAGGCGAAAAAACTGAGCTAATTGCATTCCCCCTTTGACTGTTGCCTGGGGCCTGATGAATTTTAAGAGGGACTAAGGGCTATACTGTATTTACTAAAGGTTGATCATACCTCCCAACTGACCCGATTCCAGCAGGACAATCCCACTATTCGAACACTGTCCTGCTGTCCCACCCGCGGGTTGCAGTGTCCCGCAGGCCAGGGGAGCAGTTGGGAGAGCTAGTAATCACTGCTGCTCTGCTTTGCAAAGCAGCCAGTGATCACTGAATAGATGCAGTGTCTAAACAGAGTGGGGAGGTGAGAGGGGGATGCCCAGAGGGAGCACTCGGAACGTCCCCAAAATTTAAAAAACGGGGGTCATGTGACAAGGCCCTTCCCCTTCTCTGATGTCCCACCCCTTTCCTTGAGACCCCACCCCAATTTCAGGTTGCGCCAGCGCGGCAGTTTCCTCTTCTGCAAATGAAAAAGTTGGGAGGTATGGGTTGATTTTCATTCAATTTTATCAATTTAAAATCAATCTACATCAATATTGAATTTCAGTGGCTATAACACAAATGTAACAGATGATTTTTAATATTAATTTTTAAATGTCAGTACATGTGTGTTTTAGCCGCAGAAACACAACATCGAATTACTTTGATAAAAATCAATACCAATCGACCTTTGCTAAATATACCCCCAGATAGGACGTCCAGGGGTTTAAACTAAATAGGTACTGTATATGAGAACGTATTTGACTGATATCCATCACAATGTCCGGTAAAATCCTATTGCTACAGTGAACGAATCTGAGGTCCCTAAATAGAGCACTGGGAAGGAGGAATGAATGTCACATCACTGTCTCTACCAGACTACAGTAATATTGGAAATCTTTATGGAAAGAAAATACAGTCATCTGTGATTTGCTTTCTGGAGCCTATGGTTGTAATGGGAGAGCTAGAACGTCAAACAGCAAGCCCGGCATTTCTGGCTCACATGCAGGTGTATAATCTTGGAATAAAATAATAAAATAAAGAGAAATGTGCCTTATCCCTCACCAGTATTTGCATATGTTGTGTTCCTTTCATTGCGTAACATTTCTCATCTTCTAGGTTGTCTTAAAGTAATGTTATTTTCCTGTTAAAAATGTAGAGAAAAGACTGGCGCTAAATGATATGTTTCTTTCAAAAGGTACAGTGACATTGGCTAAGCCGAGCTAGAACAATGCTACCCATCTTGTGCTTTGTTTTCCTATTCTTTTGTGACTCAAAGTTGTGTTTAAAAAAAAATAATGAATAGGTTTAATATAAAACCGTAACAGCAGAACTAATGCAATTTTATTCTTCCATCTTATTATTGTAATAATGACCTCCTGTGTCATTCTTTCTGTTAATCGTATTCAGGTTGTTATCATGTCACCAAGGCCTTGGCATTCAGTACATTTTAATTACTTTTGCACCAAGTTACAGTGACTAATGTATAAAAAAAAGGAACCAAGCTTGATCTGTTTCTTACTTTGCTTCTGTATCTTCTGCTAAGACATATATCTTATGTACTGCTTTATAAATATACTTTTTTAATGCATTTTTTTTTTTAAATGTCCTTGTATTATACTGTGTTCACTGAAACAAAGGGTCTGATTCAGAAGTGGACACAAATGTCACTGCTGGTACAGTGGCTGTGCAAAATATGCAAAAGCCGCAGTTTGTGTCTTTTGTACAAAGCATCGGATACACAGTGCTAACATTGGCTGGACCACCGGACATCTGAGCAACCCTCAGGTTACTCAGGATGTCCGGCAAAGCTATGCAACATTGCAACCACTGGCTTTGGTACGCCCAGGCACAAGGACACCACCTCTGGCTTTGGCACGCCCAGGCGCAAGGACACAATCACTGGCTTTGGCACGCCCAGGCACAAGGACGCAACCACTGGCTTCGGCACGCCCAGGCGCAAGACACAATCACTGGCTTTGGCACGCCCAGGCACAAGGACGCAACCACTGGCTTTGGCACGCCCAGGTGCAAGGACACAAGCACTGGCTTTGGCATGCCCACGCGCAAGGATGCAACCACTGGCTTATGGCTTGCCTAAAAAATGCGGCAGACACACCCCCATATTCTGAAATGCTCTACCTACCTACCGCAAACAGCTGCAGACTATCACTCACATGACACCTGCAGCCTCACTGGGTCTGATGTCAAAGGACCAGATCTGCACATGCATGGTGTGGCTCTCCGCATGCGCAGTTAAAAAAAACCACCGGTCAGTTGCGTGGAAAATCAAATTAGTGGCCACCTCTGAAACTGCCCCAGGTTGCAGGTCCCAATTGTGACCCCACACACCTGGAACCTAGAGGTGAACATTTCCATTGCCTCTGGAAGTTATACCACTGTCCTGACAACATATGGACAATCACGTGAATTCTGCAATTAGAATTTTACTCTATTTTCAATCTTCATTAAGCACAGTAAGCTAAGTTGTACCCCTTTCACACCAAAGTCCCAAGTCTGACCCAGGATTTGGAACACATTTCCAAACCGGGACAGACCGCTTTCACACTGCAGCGCCAACCCGGGTTATTGTGGCTCTCCCGGTGCTGTGAACAGATCATTCGCACTCCTGATTACCTGGTCACAATGCCATCTAACCTGCGTCCTTCCTTGGACCAACCCTGCAAGCTGCCCGCTGTGGATTCCCGGGCAACTGGACCTGAGTTATTTTTTTGTGACACTTTCAAACTGAGCCGTAACCTGGGTTAATCCGGCAATAACCCATGTGAAAAGCTTGATATAAAAGGGGCATAGTAAGTACCTTTTGTGTTACAGTATTTCAGTGCAGTTTAATTACCTTGGAAAACTCCATCAATGTCAATACATAATTTCCATATTTTCAGATACAAAAAAAAAAAACATACAAAGCTCCTTCTATGGTGTCTTTCCACTGGTCCACAGACACGTCAATCTTAAATCACAGATCAGGTTTATGATTATGTTAGCACTAAGTAAATACACTGAGCTGCCAACAAGAAGGAAGGGATCTGGAGTCCTTGCTTTCTCCTGACGAATACTGTAGCACAATTTTTATTAATGTTGCACATAAGTAGCATTGACCTTAATAATTCCTACAGGCATGTAGGTTTATGGAAAGTACGGCAGATGCCACCCACACTAAGATTAATGACTTTACTAACCTGAGAACAATTATATCCAATGCTTAAACAAAAAGTTACAAAGAGGTTAGAACCGCTAACTTACACAACAGGCTAGGACTCTGCCATGAAAGGATTCATGTGAGAAAGATTTGATGCATTACAAGACTGCAGACCCTCCTTTTAGGTAATGGGTCCATTCCCCTATTTTTCTAAGTCATTTATCCCCCCAGAAGCTGCTCCTGGGCCCCCATATATTACAAACTTCCACAATTAATGATAACTTTTGAGATTAGGGACAAAAACTTAATTCTGTTTCAGTGCATTTCCCTAGGAAAATTGTATGAAGTAAAAAAATATTTTTCATCCAAGTGCAGTAAATTCCAGGTATGTTAGACCCATATCCTAATACCTACTGGGATGAACAAATGACATACAGTACTATACACAGAGAAATGTTAATGCTAATGTATGTAAAATAAAGCATGCATGGTGTGTAAAAATGGAATTTCTATTGCTCATGCCTATAGTTACCCTACTTTACCATCCATTACATTACATCTACTCGTATGATGTCTTGCAGAGATATAAATGGGAAGCCCTAGTGCAGCTTTGAAGATATACAGCTAATACATATTCTGGAACACCGCACAGTATGTTCAGAATTGTAGAGTACCCCAGGAAGGAAAGTATAATCCATTAAACGTGGCCTACTTTTCTATGACAGCTTCCATTACTTAAACAGAAATACCAGTTTGTCTGCTGAATTAATGCACACGCTTTCAGATACTGTATTCCTTTGAGAAGTGCAAATATCAGCTTTTACTTATAGCTATTTATATTTGACTACATTTTATTTGAGCTTTTTTTTTTTTAAATCATTTTTTTTCAATAGCAGTATATTTTAGATACAGGTTGAGTATCCCATATCCAAATATTCCGAAATACGGAATATTCCGAAATACGGACTTTTTTGAGTGAGAGCGAGATAGTGAAACCTTTGTTTTTTGATGGCTCAATGTACACAAACTTTGTTTAATACACAAAGTTATTAAAAATATTGTATTAAATGACCTTCAGGCTGTGTGTATAAGGTGTATATGAAACATAAATGAATTGTGTGAATGCAGACACACTTTGTTTAATGCACAAAGTTATAAAAAATATTGGCTAAAATGACCTTCAGGCTGTGTGTATAATGTGTATATGAAACATAAATGCATTCTGTGCTTAGACTTAGGTCCCATCACCATGATATCTCATTATGGGATGCAATTATTCCAAAATACGGAAAAATCCGATATCCAAAATACCTCTGGTCCCAAGCATTTTGGATAAGGGATACTCAACCTGTATACATTTTTTTTTAAAATGAAAGAGTTGGAGTAATGCAAAATTTGTTGAATTTGTTTCAGGCTCTTTGTGCCTACAGCGCACAACTGATACAAGTTCTCTGATACCTTTATTGTAATGTATCGCTGCCAGGGCTGGTGTAAGGTTTCTTGGCACCCTAGGCAAAACTTCAGCCTACTGCCCCAACCACTACCAATGCCCACTTCCCAGCCTTTCAGATGAAAGTGTGACTTATAAGTTGCACAGCCACCACTTGCATTAAGTACAACAAGGATGTTTCTTTCAAAGACATCCTTAACTTTGTTTTAGGCGGACTCATTGCCCCCTGCCCCCCCCGGTCAGCAGTCAGCATACACTGGTTGGAATGGTGATGCTGGAATACCGACTGCCGGCATACCGAACGTAAGTATGCCGGGGCTTTTTAGGGTTAGGCTGTTGGAAGGGGGGGTAGGTTTAGGCTGCAGGGGAAGGGTTAGGGTCAGGCTACAGGTGTGGAAGGGTTAGGTTTAGGCTGCGGGAAGGGGAAGTTAGGTTTAGGCACCACTGGGGAGGGTTAGGGTTAGACTGCAGGGGAAAGGTTAGGGTCAGGCTGCATAAGAGGAGGGTTATGGTTATGGGGGTACAAGACGAGGGTTAGCATACTTACCTTCCAGGTGACGGGATCCTGAATGTCGAGATGCAGCTGTCGGTATTCTGACTGCCGGCATCCCAAATGTTGAAATCCCGATATCATCTCTAATGTTGTTGGGTGTGTGTAGAATCAACTACTAGAGGCAGTGCTTTGGAAAGAACATTAGCACAGGGATCCGGGACTCCTGATTTTTTATTTATGTGCCTCCCATCCACTAATAATTTGGAAGCATTGTGTTTAAAGTTCTAAAGCAGACACAGCTACAATGTTGTAAATCTCATTACCACCATTACTACCATGTTGGCATGCCTTGTTCAACATTACGCTGTCCTCCTTCGCATTGTCCACATTTTGATTGTTGAGACGTTAACTACATCTGCTTGTGACTCATAGATGAATCACGTCTTGCAGACAAGGTTCTATTTTATGGTGCTTCATCTGCAAGTTTAAGCCTATAAGTGGCAACCTTCCATTAATATGTCCTTCCGTTGCCATACTGGACACCAGCAGCTCAGGGCCTTTTGTGTCCATCATTTATTGAGATGTATAGCGTATTATGGTGGTCCATCCGAGTTGATCGCTAGCTGCATTCGTTCGCTGTGCAGCGATGAGGTTAAAAAACGGCACTTCTGCGCATGCGTATGCGGCGCAATGCGCACGTGCAACGTACTATTACAACGAACGATATAGGTTCACACAAGGTCTAGCGAAACATTTGAGTCGCACTGCTGGCCGCAGAGTGACAGGAAGAGGGCGTTTCTGGGTGTCAACTGACCGTTTTCAGGGAGTGTTTGAAAAAACGCAGGCGTGCCAGGAAAAATGCAGGCGTGGCTGGGCGAACGCAGGGCGTGTTTGTGACGTCAAAACAGGAACTGAACAGTCTGAAGTGATCACAAGCGCTGAGTAGGTATTGAGCTGCTCTAAAACTGGCCAAAAAAACTTTGCCATCGCTCTGCGATCCTTTCGTTCGCACTTTTGCTAAGCTAAAATACACTCCCAGTGGGAGGCGGCAAAGCATTTGCACGGCTGCTAAAACCTGCTAGCGAGCGATCAACTCGGAATGACCACCTATCTGCATGAGAATGGGGTTGACTTACTAACTTTTTTGTCTGACACCACAATCCTCTGGCATCAGTTTGAATGGAAAATAAAAATCACTATTTTGTGCTGCGGCTGGACCTGGACTTTCCACTACCTCTGTCTATTCTAGCCTCATTTCCTCTTTCCTCTTATTGTATCCCCCTAGTTCACATGCCATACAGTGCCCTTAGTTCACATTTGGCCACACAGTGCCATATTGTAGGCAGCAGTTAACATAATGTCCTGTTGTAGTACACCCAGTTTAATTATGTCACACATTGTCCCCAGTTCATTTTATGCCACATTGTAACGGTCCCAGTACATATTCTGCCACTTTAAAGGGGCAGACTAGAAGGGCCAAGTGGTTCTTATCTGCCGTCAAATTCTATGTATCTATAGTAGTAGTACCCTAGCTTGCCAGATGGCTATTACCTGCCACGTTGTCTCATTTCTTGGTCATTAATTGCTCTGTGAGTCAGGTGAATCAGCTGGGATCTCAAAAACACATACGCACACACGCAGCTAGAGGTGGTTGAGTCTTGAGCTGGCAGCTCCTCTTATACCCTTTTCAGACAGAAATGTCTGAATTTACCCGGCTTTTACCCGGCATTTCAGTATCGGGTAATTTTACTGGTCCCTTCCTGACCCCCCTTTCACACAGACAAGCAAATTACCGGGTCAAGAATTTCTTCCCGGTAATTTGCGGATCAAAACGGGTATTTTGTCTGTGTCAGAGGGTCATCCTGGGTCGAAATTCCCAGGTCTCCAACCCTGGAAAATTCCTGGGTCGAAGTCCCGGGAATTTCAGTCTGTGGTGACCTTTTCACACAGAAAAAAGGACCGCTTTTATTGGCAAATTACCGGGTCAAACTTCTTCACTTGTGAATGTGCCTTTCTGTGTGAAAGGTGTATTAGCCATCTCTTCACTGATGCTGTTGTACTCATGTCAGTGCCAGTAAAGATACATATGAGTAGCAGCCACCTGCAGCATTGACCTCAGGGGACAATTAGAGTATCTCTGTCTTTCCCAGAATAATTCAGAATCAGCACTAATGTGAAGTGTGAGGTGGGTGCAGGAGACGCCCTCTAGCCTTCAGGCCACATAGCAATTGCACACCCTGCTCCCACAATAATTACTCCCACAGAGTGCATAGAACACTGCACAGTGATTATTTCCCTGATTCATGTTTGTAATTAAAGCAAAACAGCAACCAACTGGGAAAAACCATGTTGCACTGCAGGTGGGCAGATGTAACATGTGCAGAGAGATTTAGATGTGGGTGGGGTGTGTTCAAACTAAAATCTAAATTGCAGTGTAAAAATAAAGCTGTGTAACATGTGGACTACATGCAAAACCAGACAATATTTACCCTGCACAGAAAAAAGATATAAATGTATTTGCTTCCCTTGCATGGCAGCATGATTTGCTCCAGACACAAAGTTATTTTTGCTTGCTTACAAACATGTATCAGGCCTTCTATACAAAGAAAGGAAATATATGGGCATATGATTTGTATAGAAGGAGAGGGCTGCAGAGATGACCCTCAAACAATTATTGAAAATTACATTTTTTATTTAGCCCCTTCTTTACTGAATGTATCATCTGATGATTGAACATATGACACGACTGACCTTTGGTACAACTAATTGGATGTAACTGGTATAATGCTAAATGATTGAACCATTTGGGTGTAGTTCTTAAGTTTCAAGGAATAGGACTGAGTTCACAAGTGTTCCAAATGACCTCAGAAAAATATTTTCATGAGCATAGGCCCTCATTCCGAGTTGTTCGCTCGCTAGCTGCTTTTAGCAGCATTGCAAACGCTAGGCCGCCGCCCTCTGGGAGTGTATCTTAGCTTAGCAGAATTGCGAACGAAAGATTAGCAGAACTGCTACTAAATAATTTGCAGCAGTTTCTGAGTAGCTCCAGACTTACTCCTAGTTTGCGATCAGCTCAGTCTGTTTAGTTCCTGGTTTGACGTCACAAACACGCCCTGCGTTCGGCCAGCCACTCCTGCGTTTTTACCTAGCACGCCAGCGTTTTTTAGCACACTCCCTGAAAATGGCCAGTTACCGCCCAGAAACACCTACTTCCTGTCAATCACACTACGATCCCCCCAGCGATGAAAAAACGTTGGTCGGCCTTGTGTAAATCTACTAAGTTATGTGTGAAAGTACTTAGCGCATGCGCGATGCGTACCATGCTTATGCACATTTTCCACATAATCGCTCTATTGCGAAAATCGGCAACGAGTGAACAACTCGGAATGACCACCATAGACAGAAATGACAACACCTTCGAAGGTGGCAATTCCTCAGGCACAAATTCTAATCAAGCCTGATGCTATATTCAAAATGGGATCCGCTTAGAACCCTGGTGGTTGGGATTCCATCTGTCAAAAGACTGACGCTGGCATCCCAAACAGGATCACAATGCTGGCGCCAGCATCCCGACAGCTGGGATCTCGATTGAGTGACTGCCAGGACGTTGAAGAGGTAAACTGCCGGGGGTTAGGTTCAGGCTGCGGGGGGGGGGGGGAAGGTAAGGGTTAGGCTGTGGGAAGGGGGGATTAGGTTTAGGCCGCATTGAGCGGGGATTAGGAACTCCCAGGGAGGGTTAGGGTTAGGCTGTAGGGGAAAGGGAGGGTTACGTTTAGTCTGCGGGGAGGGGGGTTAGGGTTAGGCTGCAGTGGGGGAGGGTTAGGGTTAGGCTGCATTAAGGAAGTATGGTAAGAGATTGAGGGGCAGTTTGCTTCCCGATCCCGGTCGGTATACTAAACAGCGGGATGCCGTGGTCGGTAATTTGACCATCGCCATCCCACCTGCCGGCATTTCAGCCCCAACCGCAAACATTATATTTCTCCTTTGAAAGATCTTTATATTCCAGTCACATCAACTCTACTCCTACTGTTAATTATTGTCAGGACTGGCTAAAAAGAGAAACTTCCAGCCTGCATTGTACCATAATCACCAACTCACAACAACTGTATTTAGAGGTACTCAAAACAAACATGCTACAAAACAGTAAAAAAAATCCCATATACAGTCCTTAAGTAGTAAGACAACTGACAGTACTACTAGGTAACATGGGAGGTTAAACTTTATCCACAAAAAATCAACACAAAAGTAATTCCAAAAAAATTATTGTTCCAACACCTTAATACTGTATGATGAATAGAAATTTTCTTTCAATTTCATGCAGTCCATAGTGGTTTCTATCAATTTAAAACTGCAATTTCACTAGTTAGATTTTAAAAGTCCAGTTCATTTCAGTGGCATATTTGGATCTCCTCTGCAAGTCACTCGGACAAGTTCATGCTAGACAAAATAATACTTGATAGCTACTACCAAGATGGCAGATGTTTATATTCCTAACACCTGCTTCGTTGTAGGCTTCCTTTGTGCCTGGGCGTCTCTTGGCACTGATTAGCTGTCAGAATTGTAATTTCTGTGTGCATATTAAATCAACATTTGCTTCTGAGGTCACAGCTTAATTACTAGCTTTGAAAGTGACTTTAAAGCAAAGCAGATAATCAGACTTCTTAGTAAAAAATAACTGTGTTGTTTGCTTAAACCCTAATATTAAGCTTCCCTTGTGTGATCTGCACATGATAACATCTAGTATGCTAACTGCCCATCAAATTAATTTCATCTTTATTACTCATATAATACAATATTCCATGACATTTCCCTTCTCCTTTTTTTTAGGGGAAGCCTATCAAGACAAAAATAGGTCTGTTTTGTAGCACCAACCATCTTATAGCACAGACATAGAAACAGGTCTGTCTTTTCAAAAGGGGTCATTGGACACTTACCCAAGGGCCCCAGGAGTATAAGGGCCTGATAGCTGAATGTCTCCTTTTTCCAGGGGTACTAGATTTTGGAATATCGCCCCTGGGCAACCGGAGATATCCGACTTTAAAGCAGTGGTCCCCATCCGAACCTGTTAATTTCTCTTCCCAGCCAAATATCCCGGGTTCTGTCTGACTTACAGTTTTTCTGGGGGTATTCTCCAAAAGCTGAGACTCTCCCCTTTTTCGGTGGACACTGGCAGCTTGTCTCTACTATGCCCAGAACCAGAGATTTCAGCCTTCCAGCAGCTGGACCCTGCTCAAGCTCCACACACTTGGTATGCAGTTTTATATTTTCATTGGTGGATTGCTGTGGCTCATGAACTCTGATCCCCAAGTTCCCAGTACCTCCTGAAAGATAGGACTCTCTAGTTTTTTATCCAATTGAAAAATCTATTTCCAGAAACTGGAGATATCTACAGTCAAGCATGCTTCCCTCCCACCGAAAAATGATGAATATTAAGCCCACTCCACTATCCACCCCTCCCCTGCATATGAGACACCCCCTACCACCCTGGAAGTCATGTACTGTGGTCCCTTCATTCATCCCAATGGCTGCTTCTATAGTTTAGTGTTCTCCTCCCACCCCATCTTCTACCATCTGTGCAATAAAGGTCCTACCTGCTGAGCGGAAGATGGAACACTCCTTACCACCAGTGGGACTTCAAGGCTGCCGCTGATACTACCACCCACCCCTAAAACTGGAGGATGGGTAGGGGCCCAGTGCATTGCTTTGCCCAAGGGGCTTCACTACTGTTAAGATGGCCCTGTATAGGGACTATTGACCCTAGTGCCACAAGGGCTTACAAATACTGTGAGTGGCACACGTAGAGCCTGTCCTACTCCTACTATCCTAGTAAGAATGATGCAACGTGCTCCCTCCCACCACCACTTCTCATTCTCTCATGGAGGGAAACCCTCTGCAAATCAGTGACCACAAATGTGGCCTGCATACCCAGCAAAGCCTGGGCCTCTGGTGCGTGAACCGTGCCACAGTTATCCCTACTCACAGTCGAAAATTCAGAAGCAATTCATCATCTCCACGCTACAAATGATCAGCCTAACCTTGGCAAGTTGGATTCAACAAAGGAAGGATACGGAAGTCTCTAACAGATTCATTATGATATCCCAGCTGTTGGGATCCCAGCAGTCAGGAGACCAACGCCCGCATCCCGATAGCCATAATACCGACGCCGAGCTGCGCTTATCACACTTCGGGCTTCAGGCCTGGTGGCAACCTTAGGGCACCACAGGGTTATATTCCCTCTGGTGGTGGCGTGGACCACCACCCGAGGGGGGATTCCGGTATTTCAACAGGTGTCAGCCGGCAACTTGAATGCCTCCCGTCACTAACATGTTCAGTACCATCTGTTGCTTTTGTAAATATTTCTTTGTATTATGATGGTAGTGGCTCTCTGGAACTGTTTTGGCTAGTAATGTTGAATGTCACTCAAAGAGAAAACTGCTCCCTATCCCTGTTATAGTAGAACCTCACTCTCACCTATGTAACTTTTGAAGATTTCTTAATCATGTTGGATTTTCTATCAGTTTCTTTGCTGGTAGGGGATTTGTGTGTATGTGATTGGCCCAATTTAATGAGACTTTTCTTACGTATCTATCCAGGGGCGGATCCAGAAGAAAATGATAGGGGGGGGGGGCACCATGGAAGGGGCAAGTACATTTGCGTGCGGCTTTGGTGCATGTGAGGTGGCGCTTCTTATACAATGCCCACAGTTGTAGCGCTCATTATGCAATGTCCACTGTACTGGTAGTGCCCCTTATATAGACCCCATAGTAGTGGTGCCCCTTATGCAATGCCCGTATTGCCCCCAGTAGTAATGTTGCCTGTAGTAATGCCCCCAGTCATTTAGCGCCCTAGTAGTTATGCCCCCAGTGGTAATGCCCCTGCAGTTATGACCCAAGTAGTTTACCCCCGCCCCCTTTAGTTTAGCCTCCCAGTGATAATGCCCCCAGTAGTTTGCCTGCTTGTAGTTTAGCCACCAGTAGTGATGCCCCCTGTAGTTTGCCCCATTTTAGTTTAGCCCCTGTAGTTATGCCCCCCTTGTAGTTTAGCCCCCAGTAGTAATGCCCCCAGTAGTTTGGCCCCTGTAGTTATCCCCCAGTAGTTTGGCCCCTGTAGTTATGCCCCCAGTAGTTTGGCCCCCCTGTAGTTTAGCCCCCAAGTAGTAATGCCTTTGTAGTTAAGCCGCCAGTAGTAATGCCCCTGTAGTTACGCCGCCAGTAGTAATGCCCTCCTGTAGTTGGCCCCCAGTAATAATGTCCCCCAGTAGTTTGCCCCCCAGTAGATGCCCCCCAGTAATAATTTCCCTCAGTAGTTTGCCCCCAGTAGATGCCCCCCAGTAATAATGTCCTCCAGTAGTTTGCCCCCAGTAGTAATGCCCCCTTGGAGTTTGCCCCCAATAGATGACCCCCCAGTAGTAATGCCCCCAGTAGATGCCCCCCAGTAATAATGCCCCCAGTAAAAATGTCCATCAGTAGCTGCCACCAGTAGTAATGCCCCCAATAGATGACCCCCCAGTAGTAATGCCCCCAGTAGATGCCCCCCAGTAATAATGCCCCCAGTAGTAATGCCCCCCAGTAGTATTGCCCCTTGTTGATGCCCCCCAGTAGTAATGTCCCCCCGTAGTTTGCCCCCAGTAGATGCCCCCGCTGCACTAAGGAAGAAAAAACCATCATACTTACCGAGCCCCGTTCTCGCTTCCAGACCACTGCAGTCCTCCTCTTGGCGTCCGCTCCTCAGCACTATAAGAGAGAGACGTCATGACTGACGTCTCTTCCATAGCGCACACTGCACAGTGACAATGCCGGAAGCCGGAGCTCAGTATTGAGCTCCTGCCTCCGGTTGCCGCTGTGCAGGGAAACGGGCGACCGCTGGTAACACAAACTCAGCAGGTGCCCGTCATCTCCGTGTGCGGTGCCGGCGCCAGGAGGGGACGGGGGACGGAGGCCACAGATTATAGGCCCCCCCCTGGATCCGCCACTGTATCTATCTTACTTTTACTGTAGCTCTGTTTTGACATTATCAATTTGAAAAGTGCATAGATGCTTTTATGGTTTTATTTTTCATCATCTGTTCTTATATTTATAATATAGTAAAAGATAACTTTATTTTGCATAAGTTGGCATCTGACTGGAGCTCATAATTGTATAGCATTGCTGCCTGCACTGTGGCCTAAAAGGTTCCTATAATTATATAACTGAATTAACAAAGCAAAACTATTTGGCATGATTTCTCAATATAGAAAACCTAAGTCATAACCATAGCTATCAACAGTATTCTATAATGCATGGTGTGTTCTTAGGGAATGTAGAATGTGAACGCCAATGGAGCAGAGACTGAAGTGAATGGCGATTCTCAGCACTGCATAACTTGATGGTGCTATATAAATAAATAAATACATAAATAATAGTAGCCTGTGTTTCTGGAGTAAGTATTTGGGTGTCCTGGGGCACTAAAGACTGGGAGGCCCTAAATTGCAACATTTGGAATGCAGGGAGTGGGCTGTTAGGCTGCCCTCTGCCTTGTGCGCATAGGAAGTAAGCGCATACCCTCCCTATCTTTCCTCCCAGTGGGACACTTCAACCCACACATATACACATACACACAGTCATACACACATACAGTCATATAGTCAGTCAGTCAGTCAGTCACATAAACACAGTAACACACTTTCATACATACAGTCACTCACTTATACACATACATTACATACACAATTGCATACACACACCTGTACACGTACAAACATAGAGTCACAAACATAGCCATAAACATGCATATATAGTCACACACATGCACACAGTAACACACCAATAGTATACACATACATATAATATATACAGTACCATGACACATTTATAAATACATAGTCACACACATGCACACATACAGTCACAAACCTAAACACACAAACCTATACATATACATACATACATACATATATACATACATACATATATACAATAAACCCCCATCATTTATTTATTGATGTTGTTGTGAAGATAAGTGAGCTTGCTTTGGTGAGTGCTGAACTTTCTGTTTGTATATTTTTAAGTAGATGGCCATAGGGTACATGCACCCCACCCTATGAGTGGTGAGTGCAGACACTGCGCCCCGCTTCTGGGGTGGCGAGTGCTGTGGTTTTATATTTGTTGGTACATACATACATACATACATACATACATACATACAGTGCCCTCTTCCTGACCATATAGGCTGACTGTTGGATACTCTTTATCACTCTCGGGGTAGATGTATTAAGCCTGGACAAGTGATAAAGCAGTTATAAGACGAAGGTGATAACGCACCAGCCAATCATTACGGGTTTGAAAAGTGATAGCTAGAACCTGATCGGCTGGTGCATTATCACCTTCCACTTATCACTGCTTTATCACTACTCCAGTAAATGCTGTCGCTAGCACTGTGCCATGCAGGCCTGCCCCCTGCTCGGGCTCCACTTCCCTCTTCACCAGTTCCTGCTCTGCACTGCAGCTGTTATTAAAGTATGGGGTGCACCTGAGAGAGGAACCCAGGGCACTTGCCCTCTATGCCCTTTCCCTTAATCTGGCTCTGAGGGGGCTGCACATTAGTGAAAATAGTTGGAGACATTAGGAGGTGTATGTTTTGCACCTGACACAGTGCAAGTAAAAGTATAAGGCTATAAAAAATACGGACCACCTTGCGCTTAACCATACCTCCCAAAATTATCAGACTTGACTTTAGGACCCCTGAAAAGGGAGTAAGGCCTTTCAGAAAAGAGCATTGCCTCATGTCTTTCACCACACTGTGAACACATAAAGTGTGCATACACATAGTATCTATTCACCCGCTGATCTGCTGCCCCCTCCCCCAGAACATCAGGACAGTTGGGTGTTATGGCCTAGCAGTGATCTGGGGTTATCTTCAATGCCTTGAAACTTTCTTGTAACTTTTTACTAATAGGAACTTCTCAGTGACCTTGTTCAGAATCTGCTCGGAGTGTTCTGTTGGGTTCATTTTATAGTCTTTGCTTGGAAACGCACTAAATAGTAATACCTGGGGGTGCTGGCAGAGACAGGTGTATTATATTTATGCTGCAGTCATGATGTGACACACCATACTTGCACACAAGTAGACTGCTGTCAGCTCCATCACCAAACTGGCTACATGTGCTACTGCGCATGTGCGGCCTTTCTGAGAATCTTCTTTCCCAGTCCTCCTTAGAGAGAGGATGTGCCCTAAAGTATCTTCGTAATGTAGACTGTGGGGTATATTTACTAAGGTCCCGATTTTGACCGAGATGCCGTTTTTTCATCAAAGTGTCATCTCGGTAATTTACTAAGCAATAATCACGGCAGTGATGAGGGCATTCGTAATTTTTTGGAAGTCCAACCAAAAAAATACGAATGAATACACCATCGGTCAAAACGCGGCTGTTTAAGTATGAATCTCGGTAATTTACTAAGAAGTGCAAAGCAAAAAAACAAACAAACACTGCCGTGAAAAATTACAACTCGTAAAAAAGTGCTAAAAAAAAACAGACCTGCTTTTTTAATCCGTGATTGTATAGGCATGCAGGGATCCATGAGATCCGTGCATGTATATCAGTGGGAAGGGGTGGGAAAGTGGTTATTTTCTTTAAAAAAATTGCGTGGGGTCCCCCCTCCTAAGCATAACCAGCCTCGGGCTCTTTGAGCCGATCCTGGTTGCAGAAATATGGGGAAAAAATTGACAGGGGTTCCCCCATATTTAAGCAACCAGCATCGGGCTCTGCGCCTGGTCCTGGTTCCAAAAATACGGGGGACAAAAAGAGTAGGGGTCCCCCGTATTTTTAAAACCAGCACCGGGCTCCACTAGCTGGACAGATAATGCCACAGCCGGGGGTCACTTTTATATAGTGCCCTGCGGCCGTGGCATCAAATATCCAACTAGTCACCCCTGGCCGGGGTACCCTGGGGGAGTGGGGACCCCTTCAATCAAGGGGTCCCCCCCCCCCAGCCACCCAAGGGCCAGGGGTGAAGCCCGAGGCTGTCCCCCCCATCCAATTGGCTGCGGATGGGGGGCTGATAGCCTTTTGTGAAAATGAAAAGATATTGTTTTTAGTAGCAGTACTACAAGGCCCAGCAAGCCTCCCCCGCATGCTGGTACTTGGAGAACCACAAGTACCAGCATGTGGCGGAAAAACGGGCCCGCTGGTACCTGTAGTACTACTACTAAAAAAATACCCAAAAAAAGACAATACACACACACCTTGAAAGTAAAGTTTTATTACATGCATCCACACAAACATACATACATACTTACCTTATGTTCACACGAGGGTCGGTCCTCTTCTCCAGTAGAATCCATGGGGTACCTGTTGAATAAATTCTACTCACCAGATCCAGGGTCCCAGGCTCCTCGTAGCATCCATTTGTAATCCACGTACTTGAATAAAATAAAAAAACGGAAAGCCGAGCCACGCACTGAAAGGGGACCCATGTTTGCACATGGGCCCCCTTTCCCCGAATGCCAGAAACCCACTCTGACTGATGTCTAAGTGGGTTTCTTCAGCCAATCAGGGAGCGCTACGTTGTAGCACCCTCCTGATCGGCTGTGTGCTCCTGTACTGTCTGACAGGCGGCACACGGCAGTGTTACAATGTAGCGCCTATGCGCTCCATTGTAACCAATGGTGGGAACTTTCTGCTCAGCGGTGAGGTCACTTTCGGTCAACCGCAGGGCAGAAAGTTCCCACCATTGGTTACAATGGAGCGCATAGGCGCTACATTGTAACACTGCCGTGTGCCGCCTGTCAGACAGTACAGGAGCACACAGCCGATCAGGAGGGTGCTACAACGTGGCGCTCCCTGATTGGCTGAAGAAACCCACTTAGACATCAGTCAGAGTGGGTTTCTGGCATTCGGGGAAAGGGGGCCCATGTGCAAACATGGGTCCCCTTTCAGTGCGTGGCTCAACTTTCCGTTTTTTTATTTTATTCAAGTACGTGGATTACAAATGGATGCTACGAGGAGCCTGGGACCCTGGATCTGGTGAGTAGAATTTATTCAACAGGTACCCCATGGATTCTACTGGAGAAGAGGACCGACCCTCGTGTGAACATAAGGTAAGTATGTATGTATGTTTGTGTGGATGCATGTAATAAAACTTTACTTTCAAGGTGTGTGTGTCTTGTCTTTTTTTGGGTATTTTTTTAGTAGTAGTACTACAGGTACCAGCGGGCCCGTTTTTCCGCCGCATGCTGGTACTTGTGGTTCTCCAAGTACCAGCATGCGGGGAGGCTTGCTGGGCCTTGTAGTACTGCTACTAAAAACAATATCTTTTCATTTTCACAAAAGGCTATCAGCCCCCCATCCGCAGCCAATTGGATGGGGGGGACAGCCTCGGGCTTCACCCCTGGCCGTTGGGTGGCTGGGGGGGGGGACCCCTTGATTGAAGGGGTCCCCACTCCCCCAGGGTACCCCGGCCAGGGGTGACTAGTTGGATTTTTGATGCCACGGCCGCAGGGCACTATATAAAAGTGACCCCCGGCTGTGGCATTATCTGTCCAGCTAGTGGAGCCCGGTGCTGGTTTTAGAAATACGGGGGACCCCTACTCTTTTTGTCCCCCGTATTTTTGGAACCAGGACCAGGCGCAGAGCCCGATGCTGGTTGCTTAAATATGGGGGAACCCCTGTCATTTTTTTCCCCATATTTCTGCAACCAGGGTCGGCTCAAAGAGCCCGAGGCTGGTTATGCTTAGAAGAGGGAACCCCACGCATTTTTTTCTCCTTTTTACAGTGTTTATTTAAAAAAAAAAAAAAATGAACCCCAGCACGGATCACACAGATCCGGCCGAGATTCATTGTGATAAAGTCGGCAGTGTTTTGCTAATCACTGCCGTAAAAAACGGGGAAAAAACACGAATGACATCGACATCGGAACAAATGAAAAATCCGAATATGGCAGCTTAGTAAATTAGGCGTAATAAATTCAAAAAGTTGCAGTTTTACACTTTCGATGTCATTCGTGATTGAACTTTGACCTTTTTCCGAAAATTACGAATGTTAGTAAATATACCCCTGTGTATCACACAATATGAAAAGACACTATACCACCACCGCTGGTAGTGTATAAGTCGCTAATACCATTGAGTGTATATACATGTGTGTCCCACCATTATTACCTTGCATATGTCTGTTGCACCTGTTTACACCGTACCTGCATTAACACTGTGATATACTGCATCATGTTCCTGCTAGAGATGAGCGCCTGAAATTTTTCGGGTTTTGTGTTTTGGTTTTGGGTTCGGTTCCGCGGCCGTGTTTTGGGTTCGACCGCGTTTTGGCAAAACCTCACCGAATTTTTTTTGTCGGATTCGGGTGTGTTTTGGATTCGGGTGTTTTTTTCAAAAAACCCTAAAAAACAGCTTAAATCATAGAATTTGGGGGTAATTTTGATCCCAAAGTATTATTAACCTCAAAAAACATAATTTACACTCATTTTCAGCCTATTCTGAACACATCACACCTCACAATATTATTTTTAGTCCTAAAATTTGCACCGAGGTCGCTGTGTGAGTAAGATAAGCGACCCTAGTGGCCGACACAAACACCGGGCCCATCTAGGAGTGGCACTGCAGTGTCACGCAGGATGTCCCTTCCAAAAAACCCTCCCCAAACAGCACATGACGCAAAGAAAAAAAGAGGCGCAATGAGGTAGCTGTGTGAGTAAGATTAGCGACCCTAGTGGCCGACACAAACACCGGGCCCATCTAGGAGTGGCACTGCAGTGTCACGCAGGATGGCCCTTCCAAAAAACCCTCCCCAAACAGCACATGACGCAAAGAAAAAAAGAGGCGCAATGAGGTAGCTGTGTGAGTAAGATTAGCGACCCTAGTGGCCGACACAAACACCGGGCCCATCTAGGAGTGGCACTGCAGTGTCACGCAGGATGGCCCTTCCAAAAAACCCTCCCCAAACAGCACATGACGCAAAGAAAAAAAGAGGCGCAATGAGGTAGCTGACTGTGTGAGTAAGATTAGCGACCCTAGTGGCCGACACAAACACCGGGCACATCTAGGAGTGGCACTGCAGTGTCACGCAGGATGTCCCTTCCAAAAAACCCTCCCCAAACAGCACATGACGCAAAGAAAAAAAGAGGCGCAATGAGGTAGCTGTGTGAGTAAGATTAGCGACCCTAGTGGCCGACACAAACACCGGGCCCATCTAGGAGTGGCACTGCAGTGTCACGCAGGATGTCCCTTCCAAAAAACCCTCCCCAATCAGCACATGATGCAAAGAAAAAGAAAAGAAAAAAGAGGTGCAAGATGGAATTATCCTTGGGCCCTCCCACCCACCCTTATGTTGTATAAACAAAACAGGACATGCACACTTTAATCAACCCATCATTTCAGTGACAGGGTCTGCCACACGACTGTGACTGATATGACGGGTTGGTTTGGACCCCCCCCAAAAAAGAAGCAATTAATCTCTCCTTGCACAAACTGGCTCTACAGAGGCAAGATGTCCACCTCATCTTCACCCTCCGATATATCACCGTGTACATCCCCCTCCTCACAGATTATCAATTCGTCCCCACTGGAATCCACCATCTCAGCTCCCTGTGTACTTTGTGGAGGCAATTGCTGCTGGTCAATGTCTCCGCGGAGGAATTGATTATAATTCATTTTAATGAACATCATCTTCTCCACATTTTCTGGATGTAACCTCGTACGCCGATTGCTGACAAGGTGAGCAGCGGCACTAAACACTCTTTCGGAGTACACACTTGTGGGAGGGCAACTTAGGTAGAATAAAGCCAGTTTGTGCAAGGGCCTCCAAATTGCCTCTTTTTCCTGCCAGTATAAGTACGGACTGTGTGACGTGCCTACTTGGATGCGGTCACTCATATAATCCTCCACCATTCTATCAATGTTGAGAGAATCATATGCAGTGACAGTAGACGACATGTCCGTAATCGTTGTCAGGTCCTTCAGTCCGGACCAGATGTCAGCATCAGCAGTCGCTCCAGACTGCCCTGCATCACCGCCAGCGGGTGGGCTCGGAATTCTGAGCCTTTTCCTCGCACCCCCAGTTGCGGGAGAATGTGAAGGAGGAGATGTTGACAGGTCGCGTTCCGCTTGACTTGACAATTTTGTCACCAGCAGGTCTTTCAACCCCAGCAGACCTGTGTCTGCCGGAAAGAGAGATCCAAGGTAGGCTTTAAATCTAGGATCGAGCACGGTGGCCAAAATGTAGTGCTCTGATTTCAACAGATTGACCACCCGTGAATCCTTGTTAAGCGAATTAAGGGCTGCATCCACAAGTCCCACATGCCTAGCGGAATCGCTCCGTGTTAGCTCCTTCTTCAATGCCTCCAGCTTCTTCTGCAAAAGCCTGATGAGGGGAATGACCTGACTCAGGCTGGCAGTGTCTGAACTGACTTCACGTGTGGCAAGTTCAAAGGGCATCAGAACCTTGCACAACGTTGAAATCATTCTCCACTGCACTTGAGACAGGTGCATTCCATCTCCTATATCGTGCTCAATTGTATAGGCTTGAATGGCCTTTTGCTGCTCCTCCAACCTCTGAAGCATATAGAGGGTTGAATTCCACCTCGTTACCACTTCTTGCTTCAGATGATGGCAGGGCAGGTTCAGTAGTTTTTGGTGGTGCTCCAGTCTTCTGTACGTGGTGCCTGTACGCCGAAAGTGTCCCGCAATTTTTCTGGCCACCGACAGCATCTCTTGCACGCCCCTGTCGTTTTTTAAAAAATTCTGCACCACCAAATTCAAGGTATGTGCAAAACATGGGACGTGCTGGAATTTGCCCATATTTAATGCACACACAATATTGATGGCGTTGTCCGATGCCACAAATCCACAGGAGAGTCCAATTGGGGTAAGCCATTCCGCGATGATCTTCCTCAGTTGCCGTAAGAGGTTTTCAGCTGTGTGCGTATTCTGGAAAGCGGTGATACAAAGCGTAGCCTGCCTAGGAAAGAGTTGGCGTTTGCGAGATGCTGCTACTGGTGCCGCCGCTGCTGTTCTTGCGGCGGGAGTCCATACATCTACCCAGTGGGCTGTCACAGTCATATAGTCCTGACCCTGCCCTGCTCCACTTGTCCACATGTCCGTGGTTAAGTGGACATTGGGTACAACTGCATTTTTTAGGACACTGGTGAGTCTTTTTCTGACGTCCGTGTACATTCTCGGTATCGCCTGCCTAGAGAAGTGGAACCTAGATGGTATTTGGTAACGGGGGCACACTGCCTCAATAAATTGTCTAGTTCCCTGTGAACTAACGGCGGATACCGGACGCACGTCTAACACCAACATAGTTGTCAAGGACTCAGTTATCCGCTTTGCAGTAGGATGACTGCTGTGATATTTCATCTTCCTCGCAAAGGACTGTTGAACAGTCAATTGCTTACTGGAAGTAGTACAAGTGGGCTTACGACTTCCCCTCTGGGATGACCATCGACTCCCAGCGGCAACAACAGCAGCGCCAGCAGCAGTAGGCGTTACACGCAAGGATGCATCGGAGGAATCCCAGGCAGGAAAGGACTCGTCAGACTTGCCAGTGACATGGCCTGCAGGACTATTGGCATTCCTGGGGAAGGAGGAAATTGACACTGAGGGAGTTGGTGGGGTGGTTTGCGTGAGCTTGGTTACAAGAGGAAGGGATTTACTGGTCAGTGGACTGCTTCCGCTGTCACCCAAAGTTTTTGAACTTGTCACTGACTTATTATGAATGCGCTGCAGGTGACGTATAAGGGAGGATGTTCCGAGGTGGTTAACGTCCTTACCCCTACTTATTACAGCTTGACAAAGGGAACACACGGCTTGACACCTGTTGTCCGCATTTCTGGTGAAATACCTCCACACCGAAGAGCTGATTTTTTTGGTATTTTCACCTGGCATGTCAACGGCCATATTCCTCCCACGGACAACAGGTGTCTCCCCGGGTGCCTGACTTAAACAAACCACCTCACCATCAGAATCCTCCTGGTCAATTTCCTCCCCAGCGCCAGCAACACCCATATCCTCCTCATCCTGGTGTACTTCAACACTGACATCTTCAATCTGACTATCAGGAACTGGACTGCGGGTGCTCCTTCCAGCACTTGCAGGGGGCATGCAAATAGTGGAAGGCGCATGCTCTTCACGTCCAGTGTTGGGAAGGTCAGGCATCGCAAACGACACAATTGGACTCTCCTTGTGGATTTGGGATTTCAAAGAACGCACAGTTCTTTGCGGTGCTTTTGCCAGCTTGAGTCTTTTCAGTTTTCTAGCGAGAGGCTGAGTGCTTCCATCCTCATGTGAAGCTGAACCACTAGCCATGAACATAGGCCAGGGCCTCAGCCGTTCCTTGCCACTCCGTGTGGTAAATGGCATATTGGCAAGTTTACGCTTCTCCTCCGACAATTTTATTTTAGGTTTTGGAGTCCTTTTTTTTCTGATATTTGGTGTTTTGGATTTGACATGCTCTGTACTATGACATTGGGCATCGGCCTTGGCAGACGACGTTGCTGGCATTTCATCGTCTCGGCCATGACTAGTGGCAGCAGCTTCAGCACGAGGTGGAAGTGGATCTTGATCTTTCCCTAATTTTGGAACCTCAACTTTTTTGTTCTCCATATTTTATAGGCAGAACTAAAAGGCACCTCAGGTAAACAATGGAGATGGATGGATTGGATAGTTTACTAGTATACAATTATGGACGGACTGCCACGGTTAGGTGGTATAAAAAAACCACGGTTAGGTGGTATATATTATAATAATAATACAATTATGGATGGACGGACTGCCTGCCGACTGCCGACACAGAGGTAGCCACAGCCGTGAACTACCGCACTGTACACTGGTTGATAAAGAGATAGTAGTATACTCGTAACAACTAGTATGACACTATGACGACGGTATAAAGAATGGAAAAAAAACCACGGTTAGGTGGTATATATTATAATAATAATACAATTATGGATGGACGGACTGCCTGCCGACTGCCGACACAGAGGTAGCCACAGCCGTGAACTACCGCACTGTACACTGGTTGATAAAGAGATAGTAGTATACTCGTAACAACTAGTATGACACTATGACGACGGTATAAAGAATGGAAAAAAAACCACGGTTAGGTGGTATATATTATAATAATAATACAATTATGGATGGACGGACTGCCTGCCGACTGCCGACACAGAGGTAGCCACAGCCGTGAACTACCGCACTGTACACTGGTTGATAAAGAGATAGTAGTATACTCGTAACAACTAGTATGACACTATGACGACGGTATAAAGAATGGAAAAAAAACCACGGTTAGGTGGTATATATTATAATAATAATACAATTATGGATGGACGGACTGCCTGCCGACTGCCGACACAGAGGTAGCCACAGCCGTGAACTACCGCACTGTACACTGGTTGATAAAGAGATAGTAGTATACTCGTAACAACTAGTATGACACTATGACGACGGTATAAAGAATGAAAAAAAAACCACGGTTAGGTGGTATATATTATAATAATAATACAATTATGGATGGACGGACTGCCTGCCGACTGCCGACACAGAGGTAGCCACAGCCGTGAACTACCGCACTGTACACTGGTTGATAAAGAGATAGTAGTATACTCGTAACAACTAGTATGACACTATGACGACGGTATAAAGAATGGAAAAAAAACCACGGTTAGGTGGTATATATTATAATAATAATACAATTATGGATGGACGGACTGCCTGCCGACTGCCGACACAGAGGTAGCCACAGCCGTGAACTACCGCACTGTACACTGGTTGATAAAGAGATAGTAGTATACTCGTAACAACTAGTATGACACTATGACGACGGTATAAAGAATGGAAAAAAAACCACGGTTAGGTGGTATATATTATAATAATAATACAATTATGGATGGACGGACTGCCTGCCGACTGCCGACACAGAGGTAGCCACAGCCGTGAACTACCGCACTGTACACTGGTTGATAAAGAGATAGTAGTATACTCGTAACAACTAGTATGACACTATGACGACGGTATAAAGAATGGAAAAAAAACCACGGTTAGGTGGTATATATTATAATAATAATACAATTATGGATGGACGGACTGCCTGCCGACTGCCGACACAGAGGTAGCCACAGCCGTGAACTACCGCACTGTACACTGGTTGATAAAGAGATAGTAGTATACTCGTAACAACTAGTATGACACTATGACGACGGTATAAAGAATGGAAAAAAAACCACGGTTAGGTGGTATATATTATATTAATAATACAATTATGGATGGACGGACTGCCTGTCGACTGCCGACACAGAGGTAGCCACTGCCGTGAACTACCGCACTGTACACTGGTTGATAAAGAGATAGTAGTATACTCGTAACAACTAGTATGACACTATGACGACGGTATAAAGAATGGAAAAAAAACCACGGTTAGGTGGTATATATTATAATAATAATACAATTATGGATGGACGGACTGCCTGCCGACTGCCGACACAGAGGTAGCCACAGCCGTGAACTACCGCACTGTACACTGGTTGATAAAGAGATAGTAGTATACTCGTAACAACTAGTATGACACTATGACGGTATAAAGAAAGAAAAAAAAATACCACGGTTAGGTGGTATATATTGTAATACAATTATGGATGGACGGACTGCCTGCCGAGTTCCGACTGCCGACACAGAGGTAGCCACAGCCGTGAACTACCGCACTGTACTGTGTCTGCTGCTAATATAGACTGGTTGATAAAGAGATAGTATACAATACATACAACAATGAATATACTACTATACTGGTGGTCAGGCACTGGTCACCACTAGTCACACTGGCAGTGGCACTCCTGCAGCAAAAGTGTGCACTGTTTAATTTTAAATTAATATAATATTATGTACTCCTGGGGGCTCCTGCTATAACAACCTGCAGTGCTCCCCAGTCTCCCCCACAATTATTATAAGCTTTGCCTTTTATACATTGATGTGCAGCACACTGGGCTGAGCTGAGTGCACACAGACTGAGTCACACTGTGTGACTGGCTGCTGCTGTGTATCGTTTTTTTTCAGGCAGAGAACGGATATAGCAGAGAACGGATATATATTAAAATAAATAAAAGTTAACTAACAACAACTGCACTGGTCACTGTGGTAAACTCTGTCTGACTCTGCACAATCTCTCTCTCTCTTCTAATCTAATTTCTAATGGAGAGGACGCCAGCCACGTCCTCTTCCTATCAATCTCAATGCACGTGTGAAAATGGCGGCGACGCGCGGCTCCTTATATAGAATCCGAGTCTCGCGAGAATCCGACAGCGTCATGATGACGTTCGGGCGCGCTCGGGTTAACCGAGCAAGGCGGGAGGATCCGAGTCTGCTCGGACCCGTGAAAAAAACATGAAGTTCGTGCGGGTTCGGTTTCAGAGAAACCGAACCCGCTCATCTCTAGTTCCTGCAGGTTAGTAAACTTTCAACGGTGGTTAAGCTACTGTATTTAACGTGTGGCCTGACATCCATTGCGCACCACTGACAGCTGTAGCAACACCAACAAGAAATTGTAGGAGAAAACCTCAAAGTTTTCGATTTCAGATCCCATAGTAAGCAGGTCTCCATCCAGGAAATGTAAAGACAGTACTCAGGCAGGTCCTGGCACAGTGTAAGGCTCCTCATGCTTTTGTGGGAGCTCTGTCTTCTACTTCCTGGCTTCCACTAATTCTGCTGACCCAGACAATTATAGTATGGTGCAAGGTAACCTCTGCCAGATAGTAAGACCTAAGCTGATAAGTTCACTAACTGTTTATTAGCCAGCCTATCCTCAACAAAGATGGTTACAAAGGGCTGGGCTATAAAAACATCAACAAAACCTTCATCGACCACAGAAAAATGTCCGTAGTGTAAGCTTTGGGAGTCCTCTTTTCCAGAAGAAACACAATTGCTCTATAGTAAAGGAAAAGGGCCACAGCCTCTATAGTCTACAAGACCAGCAGTTCATGTTTTAGAACTGCATACATACAGATGAATTGTAACTAGATATATGGAGCCATTAGGCAGAAGTGACAGTAACTCAAATACACTGCTTTTCTCTGTTTATTTTGCATTTATATTCATAGTCATGAGATTCCAAGCAGCGGCTGAGCAGAGCTTCCTGCTGCCCTTTTCCACCCCTACACATGTGACATCATGTGAGGGAGAGGGGCCGGTGGCAGTAGAAAGAAAAGAGGACAGCTCTTTACAATACGGGGTGCATGCCCAAGCAGTGCTACTGTCTACAGAGTGCAGGCAGGGCCGGATTAAGCCTTGTGGGGCACAGGGCACTTAAAACAGGGGTACCTCCCAACATGACCCATTCCAGGAGGGACAAAATGCTCTCTACCTGGACTTCCTTCTTAATATGTAATTGGTTTCACCTGTGTTGAACTATTTAATTGATAAGAAAGGTATATCAACACAGGTGATTGCAATCATAAATTAAGAGGTAAGTCCAGGTGGAGAGCATTTCGTCCCCCCCTGGAATGGGTCATGTTTGGAGGTATGGCTTGTGTATTTATTTTTTTAGCTTCAAGAATTTTTATTGAGAAAAAATATACATTTTTATGGGGTACAGAAAAAAGGGGATGAGTAGTACATCATACAACATAGTATATGGGTATACAATAAAACATAAATAAAAAGGAGGGGTACAGGAGGAGGGAGGGTAGGGAGCATCCAGTAAATCTAGAGTGCATGTACTCACATGTGCTAGAGAGGAATCAAGGGAAACATCTCAACGAATAGAGGGACAGAATACACCTAATAGGTATAGATGTAATAGTAGAGATCATAAAACTATGGTGCAAGGAAAGCAAGAGGGTACCAATAGTGTTACAAAAGGAAACTTAAATTCCAGCACAGTATACAGAGGCTGTTAAAGAGAAAGAAAGAGGAGGAAGGCATGTAGGAATGCGCAGAGGACCCAGCGATACCCTAGGATGAGAAGGAGATAGTATTGATCTGAAATAATTTGAGGGGGAATCTCAGTAAGCAGGCACAGCAACGCTTTACTCACTGACCGGTTGTTCAATTAAACTAGCCTGAGGAGGGTCGCTCGGAGAGGGGTTGCGAAAGTAATGGGAGCCCTCACCAACCGTAACAAACTGCTGCCACAGAGACCAATTTTTCCTGGGAGAGGTTGTCGAGGGGTTGGTATATTCAGTTTTCATAAGGAAGTGGTGATTCGTTTTGTGGATTAGTAACATAGTAACATATAGTATCTAAGGTTGAAAAAAGACAATTGTCCATCGAGTTCAACCTATTTGTGGTCTCCTATGCACAATTATTTTGTCTAAAATTTTGACTGAAGTTGATGACTGCCGTTACGTTTTACCCCTTTTTTTTATAATAACCATAGTGCGTGACTATGCCCCGTAACCCTGGATATCCTTATCCATTAGGAGTTTATCTAACCCATTCTTAAAGGTGTTGACTGAGTTGGCCATTACAACTCCCTCAGGCAGGGAATTTCAAACATGTATCGTCCTTACCGTAAAAAAAAACCTTTACGCCGTTTTGTGCGGAATCTCCTCTCCTCTAACCTGAGCGAGTGTCCACGAGTTCTCTGTGTTGATCTAACCAAAAACAGGTCCTGCGCAAGATCTGTATATTGTCCCCTTATATATTTGTAAATGTTGATCATATCCCCTCTTAATCTCCTCTTTTCCAGTGTAAACAAGCCTAGTCTTGCAAGCCTTTCCTCATATTCCAGTGTCTCCAGACCCTTAATTAGTTTGGTCGCCCGCCTTTGAACCTTTTCTAGCTCCAGGATATCCTTTTTGTAGTAAGGTGCCCAGAATTGTACACAGTATTCAAGGTGTGGCCTCACAAGTGATTTATATAATGGGAGTATAATACTCTCGTCCCTAGCATCAATTCCCCGTTTTATGCATGCTAATATCTTTACTTTTAGTAAAGTAGGGGCCGCAGGATGTTTCCAGAGTTGGGCCAAGTTAGAGCGAGCAGCAATTAAAATGTGACCTAATACATATCTGCTGGAGGGGGGGACAGAGGAGGGAACAATATGTAATAACGCGAGTGCAGGGTCCGGGGTTAGGTGTGTATCGAGAACTCTATTAATCAAGTCAAAAACTTCAGACCAATATTTAATAAGGTGTGGGCAGGACCAAAATATGTGGAAAAATGTGTCCCACAGAGCCGCAAAGCCTCCAACATTTATTACTGCAGGAGGGCCAAAATCTGTGCAGTCCGTCGGGGGTCAAATATATTCTGTGTATTAGTTTTCTGTGCATCTCGGTATGGTTCAGGCATCGGCACATGGAGTGGGAGGCTAAGAAGATTTTTCGCCAATCAATCGGAGATAGCGTTCTGCCTAAATCTGATTCCCATTTCAATTGTGCATTAGATTTGGAGGGGGAAATAGGAGTAATCAGTAGTTTATACCAGAACGTGATATCACCTCTAGATTTTTTTAAGGAGAGACGAAAGAAAATCATTTGTGAGGTCGTGTCCGATGACAGCGAGGTATTGGGAATCGATCTCCACCAATGTGCGATTTGCAAGGAGTGAAATAGTTCTGAAGCGGGTAGGGAGAACTTAAGTTGAAGAGCAGGAGAGGGCAACAGAGAAAGTCCGTCGAGTAGAGCACCCAGACATGATATACCTGCGTTTTTCCATTTAGAGAGATTCAGATGGGGTATCAATGGATTGTGTATTTCAAATGTAAACTAATGGTGTATATTAGATTTAAATTAATACTTTAATAATGCCTTTGTAATGTTTATAGCGCCACCTAATTGAGAGACAGCTATTTTATAAAGTTTTCTTGTAGTGGTACACACTGGGACAGGACTCAAGAGGATTTTCTGTGTGTGCCTATCTCTCTAGAACCGAATGCTCTCATTTTATAACAGGTTACGCAGGACCTAGACACCCAGGTAGGGAGAAAGAGAAGCTGTGATCCTTGGGTCACTTACATCTCTCTCCCCACTACTATCTCTCCTCTGATCGGGAAGCTTGGTTGGTAGCTCATGAAATCTGATATTGCTGTGTTTCTACCAGCATTGCACACTGCCCTGCTCACATTCTGGCTGCCTAATATTGCTGCTGCACAAGAGAGAGTGCTAATGATGTCACTGTGCTATGGACGGAAGACCCGGGGTACAGTATCCCTTGTGCTCCCACCTTAATCTGCCCTTGATTATAGGCACAAGAAAGGGAAAAATCTGCTGCACTAGGGAAAATTGTTATTAAAGTAACTCAATAATGTGAACCCTAGCATCATCATTTTATTCTAGTTTTTTTTTATCCATTATTATATGTGGAGTGCTACTACAGACCAAATATAGTACAATTTTAGGAAGAGACAAAAGTCTATTTGGTGTACAAAAAAAATAAAATCTAAACTTTATTGTTTTTGATCAAAACCAGTGAATAATCGCAATAAGCAGCAAAATCTTTAAAAACACAGTATGAAGAGCGTGTTTAAAATTACAAAATTGTGGATTAAAAAAAGTATTAAACTGTTTAATCACCTGTGTGCCTCTAGGTTGACTTCTATTGTTATGATGATTTAGTCATTATATGTTAGTGATCTGTTGGTGGTATGTATTGTATCTTGTGTTAAGGTAGAAGTTACCTAGATTACTAAGGCTTTAATGAGATAGCTACTTGTTATAGTAGCTAGATATTACAAAAGTACAATAATTATTTGATTTTCATTTGTTCGAAAAACCACATATATTAGTGCAGATAGCCATATATATTGGGTAGTCATAGAACTCCAAAAATAATTCTTGTAAGGTTATCCGCTAGTATATTGAAATAAGGAGAACCTTAAATATATAATGTGGAGTTATACATTAATGAAACAGTGGGGATTAACCCCCAATTACTGTGTTTGTGTATATTCTATTTGGTCCAGATGTATTCAACTGTTGTACTAAAGGTACATTGTCTCAGTCTATATATATAGGCAGAAATATGAGAGTTAAACCTTCATTTATTTCCCAAAATTGGACACAAGTATTCATATTTTATATAATTATGAATATTAAAATGCAATTCAAAATGATACTAATAATCATATATGGTAATTTCAATTCTAACTACTTATAGGAGATGCAAGTTTGAATTTAGTCAGGGCCATTTTAGACCTTTAGCGGCCCTAAGCACTTAAAAGATTTTGGTGCCCCATATATATCTTCCTCTCCAAAACTCCCCCAAAGAAAAGTTATCTACAGAATTCTCGACAAGGCCTTTAAAAAAACTCAAAATTTGGAGAAAACCTGTATCGGGCAACACTGTACTGAGGGCCGCTGCACTCTTTCTCAATGGGTGACTGAATGGAACAGCCAACATAACCAAGACAAGAACGATCCTGTGATCCTCAGTGGACCGTGTGGCAGTTTACTAGTTAACAGATACTATTTTATTCCCAAGATTAATGATTAATGTATATCATTAAACCTCTATTATTACTATTTTATTATTAGTTTTGTTTTTGTGGTATTGTATTATTGCTCCATGTGGTCTATGGTAAATCAGACAATGGAAAATGTCTGTGGTGTCCCAGTTCCCCTGATGCCCTAAGCATTTGCTTATTTTGCTTAGTTCAGCCCTGAATTTATTTCTGAAGGAATGTTACTAAAATGTTAATAGCAGATTAAGTATCAAAGTATTTGTCTATTGCAGTGGTGGGGAACCTTTTTTCTACCAAGGGCCATTTGAATATTTATAAAATCCTTCGGGGGGGGCCATACAAAAATTATCAACTAAAAAATTAGCCTGCCCCCAGTAATTATGCCCCAGTAGATATACCCCTAGTAGTTATGCCCAGGTAGATATGCCCCCAGTAGATACTGTGCGCGCGCGCCGAAGGCACGTGTGCAAAAAAAAAGGGCGTGGCCAATCAAAATGGGGGCGTGATACACATATGACACCAATAGTGCAGTGCCTGATACACATATGCCCCAATAGTGTCAGATACACCAATGCACCCATTAGTGCAGTGCCAGATACACTTATGCCCCAATTAGTGCAGTGCCAGATACACATATGTCCCACAGTGCCAGATGCTCATATGCCCCCACAGTGCCAGATATACATATGCCCCCACAGTGCCAAATACACATATGTGCCCACAGTGCCAGGCACAGATATGCCCCCATGGCGCCAGATATGCCCCTATAGTGCCAGGTACACACATGTCCCTACAGTGTCAGATATACCCCTACATTGTCAAATATGTCCCCACAGTGCCAGGTACACACATCCCCCCACCCCACTGTGCTGCTTACCGCTGCTGCTCTTCTGCTGCTGCTGTGTCAGGGGAGGAGAGTGCAGTTTGCGCCTCTCCTGCCCCTCAGTGCTCAGTCTGGCGGTGGTGTGTGTCAGCTGTCAGGGGTCAGGCAGGGAGGAGAGCGCAGCTATGTCAGCGCGGTGGCATGTAGGACCTCAAACCAGCCACCGGTTTGTGACCCAACCAGAGCTCGCGGACCGGCAGCAGCGGCTCCTGATTGGCTGCCGGTCCACGAGCTCTGATTGGCTCACGAACTGGCATCTGGTTTGAGATCCTACACGCCGCCGCCGTGCATAGCAGCGCTCTCCTCCCTGTCCTGTCAGATGACAGATGGCACCGGCGGACTGAGCACAAAGGGGCAGGAGAGGCGCACACTGCTGTCTCTTCCCCTGACACACACACACACACAGCAGCGGGCCGGATCAAGTGGATTTGCTGGCATTATACGGCCCGCGGGCCAGAGGTTCCCCACCCCTGGTCTATTGCAACATTCTTTAAATGTTGTAACTGTGTGTTGCTTGTGCAGATGGTTGGAAAATACAAACAATTTCTACTCTGCAACTCTAAAAGCAATAAGCCATTATAATGAGTGTTTGTGAGAATTCCAACCAGACACAATTGTCACCTTTATATTATATACTTTCTATATATCCACATTGTAGGGTTAGTTCATATTATCAGGGTAACTCCTTATGAAGTTTACTTGTTAGATCATAGCCCATTATTATATATCTGGGTGCTTTCATAGAATGTTTATATAGTATAGAGGGAAGATTCAAGTATATACATAAGATGATAGCATAATCAGGTATTTTAAGTAGCAACATAGTGAGCCGACATTATCTAGCAAAGTTCATATACAGTATTGTGTATTTTTTCTGTGTAGATGAAACACTTCATAAAATCATCAGGAATCATATATACTGTAAGGATCTAAAAGTTCCTTTGAATGACATTAATTTCCCCCTTACATGTATCCTTGCATTCTTTCTTGTCTTGTTACATGTTCTTCTAGTTCATGGCTTATGTTTCTTATGTCACTACAATCTGCTTTCCAGTATCCTTATGGAATGAAATCTCTGCACGACACGACATACGTACATGCATAGTTCTTTCTACATAGGTTTATAGCGCTGTAGTCACTGTTACTGTCACTCATCAAATGGTTTATCACTGCCAACTGTTCTTGGCTGGCAACATAACTGTTGTTGCTTTGTGGAGAGGAACATTTTTTGCCTAAGGAATGCTTAAGGCAGAAGATGATTTTTAAGAGTTTTACCAGCTCATTTCTGATAAATGTGAATGGATCTGCCACTTATGCCAGTTTGCTGCATAGCAAATGAATGAATAGCTACATAAGGTCTTTCTTGTATATGCATTAGCAGTTGTTTCTGCAGCGGTTGTTTTCCTTGTGTTACAGTATGTCTGCTGTATATACATTGACATTCACAAGACCGGCATCTCGGCAACCAGTATGCTGGCAGCGGGGCGAGCGCTAGAAAACCCCATGCTGGCTGGCTGCGCTTGCCACGCTGCAGGCACGGTGGCTCGCTGCACTCTCCACAGGCTATATTCTCCCTCTATGGGTGTTATGGACACCCACAGAGGGAGAATAGCCTGTGGTGCTGGTCTTCCGGCAGCGGCATTTCACCGGTAGTCAGGATTCCAGCGTCAGCATTGTGACCTCCGGCTCCGGGATCCCGACTAGCGGTATTGTAACTGCTTCCCGACATTTCAACTGGTTTCACAGAGTCGTTTGTCAAAATTGTGCAATTTGGTATGTTCTTTAATTTCAATTACTAACTCTACCAGTATGTTTTATTTACGATAACAAATGTCTTTTTTTTTCTTGCTTGTGATTTCTAGATCAGCTTTACAAAGTTTGGGAGTGGAAACATATGAAGAGGTTTATAAGTACCTCAAGATGACACGACAAAATAACACCAGTGAAAAAGAGGTGAAGCAGCATCTGGAGACCTTGGTGTCTATGGCTAGTGAGTGCTTTCTGGTGGACCAGATTCTCTACTTTGAAGAGGAGCTCTTAGCTGCATCAGCAAGGCAAAGCAAAGCCTGACGTCAGTTACCCCTGGAGAAAATCGGATGCAACCAGACGTGCTACTAATATGCATCTCAGAAGGCTGCAAATCATTTCTCCTGCAGATTACATCTGCACATCTCCTGCTGCCAGATATTATCCATTTACAAGGAGAAATCAATGGGAAACATTTTTAATTCTCTAAAATGTTGAGGTGTTTTACCAGTTTCAACAGTATTGCATAACATTAAATGTAAATGTTGTGTTCTAAAAAGAGAAAGCGGATTTGATATTTACATGTAAAATACGGTATAATCTATGTTACGCTTAAAAGTAAAATATGACTTTACAATTGCAGGGTCCTGTGGCATATCTGTCTGTTGTATTATGTCTTAAATGTAAAAACATAGAATTTGATGGCAGATAAGAACCACTTGGCCCATGTAGTCTGCCCATGTACTGTACATACGCACACTTACATACTAGGTTTAATTTTTGTCAGGAGCCAATTAACCTACCAGTATATTTTTGGAGTATGGGAGCAAACCAGAGCACCCGAAGGAAACCCACACAAGTACAGGGAGAATATACAAACTCCAGACAGTTAAGGCCATGGTGGGAATCGATTTCATGACCTCAGTGCTGTAAGGCGGTAATGCTAACCATTACACCATCCGTACAGTACCCTTAGGCTGATGGGGCAACCAGAGCTGTTAGATCACTTCCCAACAGTCGGACTTACTGTAAATACACCTGGCTAGAAGTCCAGAGACCTCACAATTCAGCTGCCAATGGTGTAAAGATGTTTCTCAGAGAGTAAAAAAGTGGAAAGCTTTGAATGTAGAGGCAATGACATTTGAAACCTGTTCAATTCAGTTTACTAGTCAGGAGGAGGGGAACATTCTAGAACAGATGTGTTATCTTTCTTCCGGTTTCAATTAACAATGGAACATTGGGGAAGTACTAGTTCAAAACTGTATGCATTTCAGGTAAAATCAAACTAAATGTGGCACAGGTTGTTTCTGCAGCAGGTTACATTGGTTTCCACAGGGAAACATTGGTGTGTAGAGTGGATCTTGATCCAGAGGCACCAACAGGCTAAAGCTTTAGACTGTCCCAGGATGCATTGGGGCCTCCTCTGTAACCCCACCTCCAGGCACTGTGAGCTCAGTTTCAGTTGGTGTCTGCAGCAACAGGTCACTTAACAGGTGGGCTGCACTGGGCAGCCCTGTAAAAGCTTTTTCTAACAGAAATGTCTTCAAAACTGGGCTGTCAGCGCTGTATGTCATGGTGACAATTCAGCGCTGCAGCTCCGTCACCTCCGAAGCGGCGTTGCATACTCCTGCGGCCTGTTCCTGGGTGCTTGCGGCTTTAGGCACACGGTCGTAGTCGCTCTCCTGGTTCGTGTGGCTTCTACGGGGAGGAGGTAAAAGGGTCCCCCAGATGGGACCCACCATTAACTCGCGACCTAGGGAGACGGGTCGCGCTGCTGTCATGGACACTGTCACCGAACAGGGACCCCACTAGACCACCAGGGCAAGAGAACACAGGTCAGGTGTACTAACGCCCCATTTAATAAGGCTTGCTAGTACCTGGGGTGGAAGTCCAGCATAGGAGAGCTGGCGCTTGACCTGTAGCCTCTCCCCGGCCCAGGGCGACATCTACTGCAGATTTTCCTGCCCTGGAGCTACCTCACACTCTCCCTCACTCCCTGACTGAGACGCTGGGCACCATCTTCTAAGCAGGCTGGTCTCTGGGTCTGCAGGGCAAGGTTTCCCTTGTAAAGCCGCCTGTATACAGTGCTGTGACTTTATAAACACTTGAGTATTCTACATGTCTTTATACAGACAGCACTAGTTAAGAAAAAGTGTACCTATTACAGAATATATTGTACGAGCATTCTGATATATACTGTACCTCCGGTCTAGGACCACGCTTTGAGATATATATATACATTTTGAGCAATTGAGCAGGGCCATCCCTTCTGGATCCCCAACTGGGTCTTGCTCACAATGGACGCCAGTCTGCGGTGATGGGGTGTGGTGTTGGAGCAACACTCTTTTCATGGTCGCTGGACCAAGGAGGAGTCACTCCTCCCAATAAACATTTTGGAGTTGCAGGCGGTGTTCAATGCATTGACTCTCGCACTGCCTCTGGTACAGAACAGGCCGGTTCAATTAAGGTGAGACAATGCCACTACGGTGGCATACATAAACCATCAAGGCAGCACTCAAAACTGCATGACAATGATGGAAAGTTTCCAATGATGGAAAGTTTCCAATGATGGAAAGTTTCCAATGATGGAAAGTGTCAAAATTCCTTCGTTGGGCGGAGTGCCATCTGCCAGCAATATCAGCAATGTTCATTCTGGGTGTCCTAAACTGGGAAGTGGACTTCCTCAGTCACCAGGACGTGCATGCCGGAGAGTGGAGTCTTCATCCGGAAGTCTTTCAACTCCTAGTGGACAATGGGAGTAGTACCTCTACATTGGGTTATTATTAAGCACTTTATATAATATGCCCTATGTTATTAATTGATGTACTATTCAAGTGTTTTATCCATGGATTTTACTAATTTATTAATATCTATCATGTGGACATTATGGGCTACTGTATAGAAATGTACTAGCACTTTATATTTATAATGCATATTGTTTTAAAACTTATTAGTAATCCATTTATAAAATTCTGTATATACAGTATTGTTTTATTACTGTTTGCTGGATTATTGATCCAATTGTCACTTCGTATAGACAGGATGCGGTCCACAGCATGTCTTAATAGTAGTAACACGCTTCCAGGTTTACCCAGTGGAACGCAGAATTGCTTGTGCGTTCCACGGACTCAAACAATGTTTTCTGGAGGCGTGATGCATGTCCGTTACTTTATGACTTCCGCCACCAGCGGGAGCGCTTGGTGGGCGAAAGCGGGAGGGGATTGCTGGAGAGAGGATGCACTTCCACTCATGACGCGCTTCCACCACCAGCGGGAGCACTCGGAAGCGGAAGCGGAAGTGACAGCATGCGTTCCAGAGAGCTGGAACGTACAAACATTTTAGTTCTTTATTTATGATATTACAATGTTTTTGATTGCATATACCCAGCGTTGTTATTAAGGATGTGTCTAGCAATACCACAACTAATAAGTGTAAATCACCTAAACACAGTCTGAACAGTCTGAGCTAATCACATTTTACCAGGAGGTTTAAATAACCCAGGCTTATAGGCCACCAAACACCTTGACAAAGGCTCTTAAGGAGCTGAAATACGTTGGTGATATTTGGGACAGATTGTAGCAGACCGAGAAGTGAGTGGGTGTGAACAGAAGTTGCTGAGCCAGTGGTGAAGGTGCTGGTATCTTGGGAGGTACCTGATCAAACATCACATATGCGCTAAAGGGTGGGCACTTCTTGACACCCCACTAGATTTGGTACGCACACTTGCCCAAAATTTTTTGGGTAGATTCTGATTTTATGGAAATAAATCTTGATGTCTAATTGGAAATAAACTGTACTTCACTATATATTCCTCAATTTTTGTTTTTTTGGAGGAACACGAATTGAAATAGAAACTGGTTATGAAATTCGTTGGAGGGATTGTGTCACGACTGTGGTTTTTGTGAACCCGGCGTGTATGTGAAGTCCATGTGGGTAACTGGAGGACTATGTGTATATTTGGTTGGTCTGTGGGAATCAGTGAGATGAAGTAGTAAGGAGTAGTAAGGGAGTCGAACCCGGGCCTTGGCAGAGGGAGCCGTGTCCTGACCACTGGATCACCAGGGACTTGGTGTTGATAGCAGGATGGTGAATGTATTGGTGAAAATGAACTGGATATACTGTCACAGGAGTAGGTGTTTGTGTGCTCAAGGTTACTATGAAATAGGTTCTCTGGAGTTGCGCAGAACTGGGAGGAGAGCTGAAGACATTGAACCGGACTGGTTACCGGTAAGACTGAGAACCAGGCTGGTTGCCGGTGAGACTGAGAACCGCACTGTGAACCGGGCTGTGTACTGGTAAACTGGAACGCAACTGTAATCCAGGCTGGTACTGGATATAACTGGAAACGCAACCGTAAGTAGAACTATGACCATGGCTGTGACTTTAAGACAAGGCTGAAGAAGAAAAAAAAGAGATGGTCTTTAGCGCTATAGCGAGAAGTGGTACCTCTTATCTGTATATCAGCAGCCACTGGGACAGGGGGATTGGCAACCCCAAAACACTAGCAGCACAACAAAAAAGTCCATGTGGCGCTTAATCATACGATTCAATAAAATGTATTAAAAAAATACAAACATGAACCTCCCGGGGGTTAAGTACACATTTTAACACGTCAATATATTTATAATAAAATTAGTATAAACAGCACAACTTACTTATAGCTCCTGCATTAACCTCTCCCACGGTGATGGCTTACACTGAACTGAACTAGCTCCCTCGATCCCACTGGGGTTGATATGCCGGGGAGAGACCACGCTCTGGGATGGAAAGCCAGCGTGGATTGCCGCAGCTGAGGTGAGACACTCACTGTGCGCTAGCAGCACTGGAAGTTCCTGTGTGAGTGTAAGCCATCACCGTGGGAGAGGTTAATGCAGGAGCTATAAGCTAATGGCAGATGGAACACCGAGTGTCAGTCAGAGAATCTGCAGCCGAGTAGACAAAGGTGATGCCAAGCTGTTAAAAGGTGGAAAATGCTAGTAGATTCACTCGGGATGGTAGCATAGGTAACCTGTTCCTTAACGCGTTTCAACGCATGACAGGGCGTCTTTGTCAAAAGGCAGGAAAATGCCCTGTCATGCACGGAGCAGAGAATTGGATCACAGTTTGGTTTAGAGTGAGTTGCACCATCCACATTCTCTTTTGGATTCAGCCTTTATGCACCTTTAAGTCAGCTGAGGTATTATTGTTATTCAAGTACTCTTGCCTCTTTATCACACCGAGGCGTAATTGTATTTTATGCCAGCTGCAATGATCGGACCTTACACACTTGCTTCTAGTGTATAAGTTTAATATCTGTCATCTGACAGCTTATTTTCTAATTTGTTGTGCTGTTTATACTAATTTTCTTATAAATATATTGATGTGTTAAAATGTGTACTTAACCCTCGGGAGGTTCATGTTTGTATTTTTTTTATACATTTTATTGAATAGTATGATTAAGCACCACCTGGACTTTTTTGTTTAAGGCTGAAGAAGAACTGAAGACTGTAGCTGTGAGTTTAAGACAAGGCTGAAAAACTGAAGACTGTAGCTGTGAGTTTAAGACGAGGCTGAAGAATTGAAGACTGTAGCTGTGACTTTAAGTCGAAGCTGAAGAATACTGCGGATGTGTCTTTAAGACGAGACTGAAGAATGCTGCGGCTGTGTCTTTTAGACGTGGCTGAAGGATACTGTGACTGTGTCTTTAAGACAAGACTGATGAATACTGCGGTTGTGGCTTTAAGACGAGACTAAAGAATACTGCGGCTGTGTCTTTAAGACAAGACTGAAGAATACTGCAGCTGTGTCTTGAAGACGACACTGATACTGGATATAACTGGTAACACAACTGTAATCCAGATTGGGTAGCGAAAGAGTAGGGTTTTACAGGATCCAAAGTAAAAGTGTTAACTTTTAGGGAGCTCAGCTACGAAGCTCACACAGAACTGTGTGACACAAGGAACTGGCAGATTCTGTAACACAAGTCTACTTATACTTCCTGGTCCTTGGTGATTGGTGAACAGAGTCACGTGATTCACAGAGTCTCAGGCTGGCACAGAATCGGATAACTCCAGGTCAGGTTATCAGACCCTGTCACGTGAGTACTCCAGGTTAGGCTCTGATGTGGAGTAAGGCCTAGCAGGCCGAAAACACACTGCAGCCGGAACTTCTACAAATGAACTGAGGATGCTGACTTTTAGGCCTAAACTCCCGATTGCTGAGCACAGTGGAGACTGTATCTGGTGACAACTGGAGTCAGAGAGGCATATAGTATAATGACAACAATGATTGCTGTGTAGGCACAGCATAGAGAGACTTGCTGAATTCACACAGAAGGTTAATCACCACAGGTGGAGCTCGTTAACTCTTACCTTCCAGGCAGAGAAGTCAGCACTCAGGAAACTCATTGTACTGGCAAGCTGTGTATCCCAGTGAGCAGAAAAGATGCAGGATCCAGGACAGATGGCAGAGGTAAGTCACCAAATATGAGAACTATAGTCAGATTCATGACAGATTGAAATTCTCTAAGGTGGAAAATTCATGATAAAGTGACTGTTGTGAAATTATATCCTGGATCATTCCAGAGGGTGCACACATCTACATACTGTGATTATTGACTGTGGACTATTTGGAAGTGGGTGTGACCATTTCAGCAGCTGTTGCGGCACCATTGATTTGGCCTCCCTCAAGGTTCACATATCTGCCTTGTCAGTATGGTTTCACAAAAACATTGCGTCTATACCTGGCATTCATACATTCACTCAGGGTGTCTTATGGATCAGCCTCCTTATGTCCCTCCTGTGGCTCCATGAGATCTGACTGTTGTCCTGAATGCCCTGCAAGAGTCTCCATTTGAACCTCTTGAGACGGTGGACCTTAAATGGCTCACGGCCATGGTCTTGTTTTTACTGGCTATTGCTCCTGCTAGAACGGTGTCGGACTTAGGCGCATTGTCCTGTCGTGACCAGGCAGTTCTTAGAACTCACCCAGGTTATTTACCTAAGGTGGTGTCATCTTTTCACCCTAACCAAGAGATTGTGGTTCCGGTCTTTGGTGGTCATTCCGAGTTGTTCGCTAGTTGTTTTCGTTCGTAGCGCAGCGTTTAGGCCAAAAAGCGGCACTTCTGCACATGCGTATGCGGCACAATGCTCATGCGCGAAGTACTTTCACAACAGCCGAAGTAGTTTCACACAAGGTCTAGCAAAGCTTTTCAGTCACACTGCTGGCCGCAGAGTGATTGACATGAAGTGGGTGTTTCTGGGAGGTAACTGACCGTTTTCTGGGACTGTGTGGAAAAACGCAGGCGTGTCAGATACAAACGCAGGCATGCCTGGGGAAACGCAGGCGTGGCTAGCCGAACGCAGGGCGTGTTCGTGACGTCAAAACAGGAACTAAATAGTCTGAAGTAATCGCAAGCGTTGAGTAGGTCTGGAGCTGCTCAGAAACTGCACAATCTTTTTTTTGTAGCAGCGCTGCGAGCCTTTCGTTTGCACTTCTGCTACGCTAAAATACACTCCCAGAGGGCGGTGGCTTAGCGTTTGTATGGCTGCTAAAAGCAGCTAGCGAGCGAACAACTCGGAATGAGGGCCTTTATCTCTTCTGATTTGTCCTCAGAACATTTGTGCAAGGCGGCTACGTGGTCCTCTGTGAACACGTTATTAGGTTCTATGCCTTTGATACTTCCACCTCCCAGGATGCTTCCTTTGGACTCTGGGTTCTCATACCCGCTAAAGCGCGTCCCCTCTCATGTGGAACTGCGTTAGGACATCCCTGATGTTTCCCTGTGGAAACCATTGTAACCTGCTGCAGAAAAGGAGAGTTATGGTAGACTTACCATTGTTAACTCTTTTTCTGCGAGGTGCATTGGGTTCCACGGGGTGCCCACCCGGACGCACCTAGCTTCTATGGGTTTGTATGGCATTAGCCGCTGGTCCCTTCTCCTGTCGTGAGAATGTGGTTCTATGTGACTAACATCTACCTTCTCTCTTACCTGCTACTGCATTGGATTGGTTAACGAAACTGAGCTCACAGTGCCTGGAGGCAGAGTTATAGAGGAGGCCTCAATGCATCCTGGAACAACCTAAAGCTTTAGCCTGTTGGTGCCTCTGGATCAAGATCCACTCTACACCCAGATGTTTCCCTGTGGGACCCAATGTACCTCGCAGAGAGTTAACAATAGTAAGTCTACCATAACTCTCCTTTTTATTTGTTCTTTTTCATTTTTGCTGCAAATCCTTCTGTGCTGTGATTTTTTTCTATTATCCATTTGTCATATATACCACACAAGACTGTAAAATAAATAAAGACATTTGTGGAAATGGACTATTGTGCAAAACGGCATATAAATTTGGTACCTTTTGGAGCTAAAATGTCCTGCCACACTACTTCCAGACTATCTCTCTTACGGGTCTTTTATGTATATATGGATGTATTAATGACAACATTGGTTCCCAGAGTTTTGTAAATTGAATATAGTGCATTTTATTATATTATCACTTTTGTGTTGTCTTAGATGAGCCTAGTTAAAAATAAAAATGTATTTCATTTTTTATTTGAATGTCTTGGTGAGGTGAATGTCTGTCTCTACAAATAGGTAAAAAAAAAACCTGCATCAACCGATTTTAAGTGCCCCACTATATCTATTGAGATGTAGAAAAGTATGGTACCAATGTGTTTAAAATTGCATCATATTTTCATTTGTGTAAAATATAAATTTCTTTTTTTTTAAAGTTGTATAACTCCCATAAAATGTGAATTGCTGTATATTATGGCATCAGTTTTTTCTGATGCCTTCAAAACTAAGTTCTGCATCACACTGACACATACTGTAGATAAGTTATCAATATACATATGACAATGCTCAAATTATTTTGTTTATACAGCCAGCATACAGTGCTGTACTCAGGTGATTATAGGAACTATTGCATGAGGGTTTATGTCATTTTGTTGTATTTATTCATATATTTTTGACTGTTAAACTATTTGCAGATTCCACATGACCCAAAATACTTCCAACTTCCTTTGTCTATCCCGGAGTTCCCTAAGCATGCGTTCAATTTAGTTCTGCATATTATGGTTGTTGAGACCAGCATCTTGGAAGAACCCATCTTCCCCCCATTTCCTTGGTCTGTAATCAAGTCCTGTGGAACTCCTCCATATGTTTTCACAAACTGTGCGATGGACCTCATGGTCTTTTATCAATCTCTCCCATACCTACAGCATGATGTTGGTTTTCAGTCAAGTTACTTTACTTGTAGGCCTTCGTGGTTGCTTATCTCTTCCTTACCCCCCACCCCCACCCCCACCCCACCCACCTTTATCTCTTACCATCTCCTCTTTTTCCACCTCCTCATCCTACTTTCCCCTGTTATATTTGAGAAAATCTGCACTGTTAGTTTGTATCTTTGGTTGCATGTTACATCGTACTTCTGCTGTCTGGCTATTATCACTTACTACATTGTAACCTTCAGTTGTGATTCTATCAGTGCATTCAATAAACAAAATGAAAGAAACAAAAATAGATAAAGTCTCATTCTTACTGCTGATGGGGAATGTTTTTATTTTTCGTTTTTTTTCTTAATTGAAATCTCTTAATTCATTTTTTTTCATATTTTTGGTATTACTGTTGGTTGAGGTCTTTTTTACATTTATACACATAAATTTGTATGTTTTGGTGCACATGCATATATTTGGTATGTATGTGCTCTAAAATGGCTATTTATAATAATGTTATTATGTTTAGTGATTTTGTGTTTGGTTCTCTCATGTGTAATTTCGCTTTAGTCCTATAGTAGATGTATGAAGCAGTGGAAAAGTGTGCCATGGCAACCTGTCAGCTGGTATGCATAATGTTATAGACTGCACTTGATAAATGGATACGTCAAAGCTCATTGGTTCCTATACACTTCCACTGGCACCCTTTTCAACTCGTAACACTAATTGCTATAACTGATATCACTTTTTGGATAATTTTGCCAGTGTTTAGCATTGCTATATTTCAAGCATGCTTACCACAGTCTGTAGATGGCTCACTAGTTATATTGCAAGTAATACAATGTACAGTAGTGGCCAAAATTGTGGAAAACTCTTGGAAAATGTCTGATTTTAGGGTTTAATTGCATATACTGTAACTGCATTATTTCAAAAGAAAATCAAATGAAGGTATACAGATGGGTCCATGTTTATCCTGGCCTTTAATAGGATTAACTGAGACTGGGCAGTCGGACTTAATCCCTTGCTGGAATGACTTAATCCCCTGCTGTATTCTCTATATTGTATTGCATCTGAGAACAATAGATGAAGGGTATATGTAAATAAACCATGGTGTGCCTAGGCGCAGCAAAGAAGCCAAGATAACTGTGGATATATCTGTATATCACTGGAAATATAATTTTATAAACAATATAATGCAGTTCACCTCAATGATTTATCTTTATTACGTAAAAAGTTACATCCAAATAAAGATAAGAAGACTTTGTTATGTAAAGAGAGTGGATTTCTTTAACTCAAAACTGACCAATAGGAGTGTTTGTTCTGAGAGAAAATCATGTTGCTACCAGAATTGACAGTAAAACATCTTGTTTAGTTGTTTGGTTATCACTAAGTTGGTCGCTGTTTTTTTATGAGTTTTTTTTACTTTAATTTCATGCAGTAAACAGTGTAACTTATTTAGGGTGACAAGCAAAGTAAAGAGAGTTGACTGGTCACTTAGAAAGAGATACAAAATAATTACTTTACGTGAAGAAGGTAACTAAATTATAATTAAAGTAGGTGGCAACATAGCCAAAGGAGGAACTTCAAGACTGTGGACTAAGTATCAACAGACTTATTCAAAACCAAACTGGCAAAGGTTAGAGATGTGCAGCGGGCACTTTTCGTGTTTTGTGTTTTGGTTCTAATTCCCCGCTCGTGTTTTGGTTTTGGCTTGGTTTTGCCAAAACCACCCTTTCGTGTTTTGGTTTTGGATCTGGATGATTTTTTAAAAACAAAACAAAACATAAAAACAGCTAAAATCACAGAATTTGGGGGTAATTATCTTCCTACGGTATTATTAACCTCAATAACATCATTTCCACTCATTTCCAGTCTATTCTGAACACCTCACACCTCACAATATTGTTTTTAGGCCAAAAGGTTGAACCGAGGTGGCTGTATGACTAAGCTAAGCGGCACAAACAATTGGCCCATCTAGGAGTGGCACTGCAGTGGCAGCCAGGATGGCAGATTTAAAAAATAGGCCCCAAACAGCACATGATGCAAAGAAAAAGAGGTGCACCAAGGTTGCTGTAGGACTAAGCTACAGTATGCGACACATGTGTGCGGCACAAACACCCGGCCTATCTAGGAGTGGCACTGCAGTGTCAGACAGGATGGCAGAGTTAAAAAATAGGCCCCAAACAGCACATGATGCAAAGAAGAAAAAGAAGTGCACCGAGGTTGCTGTATGACTAAGCTAAGCGACACAACCTCCTGGACCATCTAGTAGTGGCATGCAGTGGCTGAATGTCGAAAGTGGCCCGCAATTTTTCAGTCCACTGACAGCATCTCCAGCACGCCCCTGTCATTTTTTTAAAATTCTGCAATTGGACTTATACGGCAGTACCCATGGACTAATACAGCAGTACTCCTGGACGTATACGGCATTGTCAGACAGGATGGCACTTTAAAAAACCATGCCCCAAACAGCAGATGATGCAAAGATGAAAAAGAGGTGCACCAAGGTTGCTATATGATTAAGCTAAGCGACACAAGTGTGTGGCACAAACACCTGCCCATCTAGGAGTGGCACTGCAGTGTCAGACAGGAGGGCAGATATTAAACAAACTAGGCCCCAAACAGCATATCATGCAAAGATGAAAAGGAGGTGCAATGAGGTTGCTGTAATACTAAGCTAAGCGACACAAACAATTGGCCCATCTAGGAGTGGCACTGCAGTGTCAAACAGGATGGCAGATATATAAAAAAGGCCCCAAACAGCACATCATGCAGACATGTAAAAGAGGTGCAATGAGTTAGCTGTATGACTAAGCTAAGCGACACAAACAATTGGCTCATCTAGGAGTGGCATTACAGTGTCATACAGAAGGGCACTTAAAAAAAAAAATAGTAACCAAACAGCACATCATGCCAAGAAGTAAAAGAGGACAATGCGGTAGCTGTATGACTAAGCGAAGCGACACAAATGTGCGGCACAAACACCTAGCCCATCTAGGGTTGGCACTGCAGTCCCACTGCACTAATAATGGATACCAGATGCACATCTAACACCAGCATAGTTGTTAGTATTTGTTATGGCCTCAGTAATCCGCGTTGCAACAGGGTATATATATATATATATATCTAGCAAAAAAATGTGAAGAGGGGGCGCTTCATAGTGTAAAACCGTTTTATTCAAAAGAACTCTCAGACAATGACAGTACGTGATTTAGATTTCAAGACTCGTACCGCAAATCAACCAGGGTGGGCTGGTTACCACATGATACAATCAATTACAACTCCCGGCATACCCCGAACCTCGTCTCGTAAGTCACTGGACTCCTGCCTTCCACGTCTGACCGCTGATCAGCGGAGGTCGCGGGTCGGATCACTGGACCACTTGCTTCGGGACGGATGCAGCCGGAGGAGGATGACGTCAGAACAGCTCCGCCCTAACGCGTTTCGTCACAGACTTCGTCAGAGGGCGGTGCTGTTCAGACGAACCAACAAGGCTTTTATTTGCCTCAATTAATTACATAGCCAATCAGTTAAAATGACATACATAGTTTCAGCTGAAAGCTCGCTCCAAAATTAGCCGCAGATGTTATCCATCTACATTGATCACATAGTATAGGCTGGTTAAGTATTTCTGTTTTGTCATAGAAACAATTACATAAGCAAAGAGTATCTTATAGTTTCAGCCTCATAACTATATTTTGAATCTTAAAACCATCCATATATTAAAAATGTTTTAGAAAACTGTTATAAACAAATGTATTAAAAATGTATTAAAAAACTGCTTATATAAACACACATATATGTCTTTCTCTACAAACAATTAATACCAATAAAGGAATTACTTATATTATATTCCTGATGCTTTTCAGCGAGGTCACTAATAACTTGCTCCCTTAGGAGCTTAATCACATTTATTCACTTCATCTATATCACTTAAAAAATGTTCAAATCATCGCTATATCAAACCATGATTAAAAATTGATTGTATATATATACCTACATTTTATTTTTAAAAAGCATCCTAGGTACCTATTTTTTCCTATTTTTTCATATTTCTATGTATATTTCTAGTGATAAAGAGGACATTTACAACATATACGAACTAGCTAACAGTTACCAGACTAAAAGGTTCAGATGTATGGGGTAATTTCTAAACCTTCATTTAACCCTCTAGGGGTTAACGTATCGAGTGCTAATATCCAATACGTTTCCTTCTTCAGCAATTCCTTTTCTCTATCGCCCCCATTATTCTGAACATGTTGGATACCTTTGAAACGAAGTTTACTTGGATCGCTATCATGATGTGTCAGAAAATGTCGTGGCACACTATGATTAGCAACTTTATTTTTAATGTTGCGCATATGTTCTAAAATGCGTATTTTCAACATTCTTTTAGTTTTACCTACATAGAGGTACCCACAGGGGCAGCTCAACAAATATACAACAAATGTTGAGTTACAATTCATATAACTCATTACAGTATAGTTTCTGTCACCTTTGGTATTGCTGAAGTTTTTTCCTTTTTTATCCATCAATTTACATGTTTTACAACTTCCACATGGATAACATCCTTTTATCTTATTCTGAATTTTGGTGGCTGAGTTTTCTTTGTTCACTTTTAAAAGTTTACTTCTTGACACCAATGATTTCAGATTCCTGGCTTTTCTATATATTATATTAGGCTGATCAGGTAAATGTTGGGACAATAAAGGATCCATTTTTAATAAATGCCAGTTCTTTTGCATACATTTTTGAATGCTAGGAACATCAGTATTATAATCAGTAACAAAAGGACATACTTTGTTCATTAAGCCTCCTTTTTGAGAGGGGGCCCCTTTATCTTTAGGAACTAGAAGATCTATTCTGTTTCTTTCTCTTGCCCTAACTCTTGAATTTTCTACAACTTCAGGTGGATAACCTCTCTCAGTAAATCTTTCTAAGTACACATTAGCCTGTTCATCATACTTCTCTAAGGTGGTACAATTCCGACGTAGTCGGGTGAACTGCGAGTATGGGATATTTTTCTTCCATTGTGGAAGATGACAGCTTGTATATTCCAAGTAACTATTAACATCTACTTTTTTGAAAAATGTATATGTATTTATACAGCCTCTAGTCGCAAACTCAGTAGTATCGAATATCAGGTCTAAAAATTCAATTTTCTCATTTTGAATGGTAGATGTAAACTTCAAATTATATGTATTCACATTAATCGACTCAATAAATTCTTTAAACATATCTTCAGTGCCATCCCACACTATTATTATATCGTCGATGTAATGTTTAAACATTTTAATTTTATCAGCATTTTTATACATACTGAGATCAGCTTCCCAGGACCCCATATAAATATTTGCCAGGCTCGGGGCACAAATCGTGCCCATCGCTGTCCCGCAAGTTTGGACGTACCAGTCCTCCAAAAACGTAAAATAATTACGAGTAAGAACACATTTTAAACAATCACATAAAAAGGTCACTAGGTCACTTCCAATGTCAGGATCCCTACTTAGCATGATTCTTATACTATCAATTCCTTTTTCATGCGGGATTGCAGTATAAAGGGACTGCACGTCCACTGTACACCATTTATATTGAGGTTTCCACTCTAGTTCGCTTATGATTTTCAAAATATGGGTAGAGTCCTGAACATAGGATGAAAGTGATGACACATATTTCTTTATATAGACATCGACATATTCCTAAACTCTTGATGTCAATGATCCTATGCCCGCTATTATTGGGCGACCTGGCGGTCTAAGGCTATCTTTATGTAACTTCGGAATGTGATAAAAGGTGGCTGGTTTAGGAAACTGATTAAAAAGATATTTATATTCCTCTAATGACACACATTTGTTCCTAAGACCTCTTTTTAAAATATCATCCAACTCAGCCAGATATTCCTGAGTCGGGTCTCGCTCAAGACGCTGATAAGCGCTTTCATCCCCAAGTAATTTATAAGCTTCCTCTATATAGTAGGAACGATCTAGTATAACAATTCCCCCCCCTTTATCAGCACTCTTTATTACTATATCACTATTCTCCGCTAGGCTTTTAATAGCACAACGCTCCTCTGCTGTTAAGTTTTGGGAGTGTTTATTTTTCTTAAGATGTTCCAAATCCTGTTTCATTTTCTGCGAGAACATTTCAATATATGGTCCTTTGGACTCTATTGGAAAAAATGTAGATTTATTTTTGAGTCCTGATGAAGGATTTGGATTACTATCCTCCCAGTTTCTCAATGGGGCATCACCTTTTTTAAAAAAATGCCTCTTAAGAGTCAGATTTCTTACATATAAATTAAGGTCTAAATAAACATTAATTTTATTCACTGGACATGCCGGTGCAAAAGATAGACCCTTTTGAAGTACTTTAATTTCAGAGGATTTAAGTTCAATTTTAGACAGGTTATAAATTCCAATACTGGGAGTTTCTAATGTTGGAGGTACCGTTTTTTGGGGTCCCTTTCCACTCCCTCTCTTTCCCCTCCTACATCTCTTCTCCTTTTTTGCCCTATTGGGGTAGATGGTATTTCGTTTGATTTGTGTTTGGGTGGGTGCTTCTGCTCCCGAAAATCCCGATTATTTTGATACTCCTGATCTTCCACAGATCTTAATCTTTCGTATCTGTTCATATGGACTATACCATTATTGGCACCTGTATGATAGGTCCTTGGGCGATAATCTCTATATGATTTTTTCCTCCCATATCGTGACCTATTTATTACCTGCCAGTCATTTCTATTATTTTGCCTAGCCTGCTTCTGATTTAAAGTATGTTTTTTGTTTTGTCGGGAATTAGAGCGATTTCTATTACTTTCTGGTATATTGTTAAATGCTCTGGACCGAGACCTATTTGTGTCAGTTTTAAGTTCATTTCTGGCTATATGCCAATTTCTAACCTGGTTGTTAGAATAGTCCTCTCTATCACGTATATATTTTTTCCTTTTAGTTTCCTTGATCTTATCCTCAATGCTTTTTACCTTTTTGTCAATTTCTGCTCTACCCTGTATTATTTTCTCCTGGGGTGTAATTAATATTAATTCACTCTCTAAAGTTTGGAGTTCACCTTCAGTCTCTTTAAGGATTTTCTTTTTCTCTGTCACCAATAAATTAATTAGTTCAAAGGAGCAGTTATCTAAAATGCGATACCATTCCTTCATGAATTGTTCATTTTCATACCCCATAGTGGGATTTTTCATTAACCTTAGACCACGAGGAATCCTACTGCACTTCAGATAATTTTCTAACCCCATTATATCCCACCAGGTTTTTGTTTCCCGAATGGATAATTTTTCCAATAAACCCAGTTTATCTTCATTATTTCCAATAAACACTTCCTCATTTAAGGGTAAATTGTTGGTATCAGAAAAAATCCTAATACATTCCTGAGATCGTCTAGCTCTGTTATTTAACATTTCTAATTACAGAGATGATCACAATATCATGCAGTAAATTTCAAAATACAATTAAAAACAATTAAAAAACAGCAGCTTTGACCCACAAGAGTTCAACACACAAATACAAATAGAAATGTGGACCCAGCGCTCGTTTTACTTATAATTGATTAAATCCACATCTGTGGCCACAATAGGTATTAAGAGTTTTTTCTCCTCATATGCTGATCACTAGAAAGTCCACTTCCAATTTTCCTGGACAGCAGCTCTCCCTCGTTCTGTTTCCCCGGAACTCCTCGGGTAAATGGATCTAGCAAAAAAATGTGAAGAGGGGGCGCTTCATAGTGTAAAACCGTTTTATTCAAAAGAACTCTCAGACAATGACAGTACGTGATTTAGATTTCAAGACTCGTACCGCAAATCAACCAGGGTGGGCTGGTTACCACATGATACAATCAATTACAACTCCCGGCATACCCCGAACCTCGTCTCGTAAGTCACTGGACTCCTGCCTTCCACGTCTGACCGCTGATCAGCGGAGGTCGCGGGTCGGATCACTGGACCACTTGCTTCGGGACGGATGCAGCCGGAGGAGGATGATGTCAGAACAGCTCCGCCCTAACGCGTTTCGTCACAGACTTCGTCAGAGGGCGGTGCTGTTCAGACGAACCAACAAGGCTTTTATTTGCCTCAATTAATTACATAGCCAATCAGTTAAAATGACATACATAGTTTCAGCTGAAAGCTCGCTCCAAAATTAGCCGCAGATGTTATCCATCTACATTGATCACATAGTATAGGCTGGTTAAGTATTTCTGTTTTGTCATAGAAACAATTACATAAGCAAAGAGTATCTTATAGTTTCAGCCTCATAACTATATTTTGAATCTTAAAACCATCCATATATTAAAAATGTTTTAGAAAACTGTTATAAACAAATGTATTAAAAATGTATTAAAAAACTGCTTATATAAACACACATATATGTCTTTCTCTACAAACAATTAATACCAATAAAGGAATTACTTATATTATATTCCTGATGCTTTTCAGCGAGGTCACTAATAACTTGCTCCCTTAGGAGCTTAATCACATTTATTCACTTCATCTATATCACTTAAAAAATGTTCAAATCATCGCTATATCAAACCATGATTAAAAATTGATTGTATATATACCTACATTTTATTTTTAAAAAGCATCCTAGGTACCTATTTTTTCCTATTTTTTCATATTTCTATGTATATTTCTAGTGATAAAGAGGACATTTACAACATATACGAAGAAGGAAACGTATTGGATATTAGCACTCGATACGTTAACCCCTAGAGGGTTAAATGAAGGTTTAGAAATTACCCCATACATCTGAACCTTTTAGTCTGGTAACTGTTAGCTAGTTCGTATATGTTGTAAATGTCCTCAAGTTATTAGTGACCTCGCTGAAAAGCATCAGGAATATAATATAAGTAATTCCTTTATTGGTATTAATTGTTTGTAGAGAAAGACATATATGTGTGTTTATATAAGCAGTTTTTTAATACATTTTTAATACATTTGTTTATAACAGTTTTCTAAAACATTTTTAATATATGGATGGTTTTATGATTCAAAATATAGTTATGAGGCTGAAACTATAAGATACTCTTTGCTTATTTAATTGTTTCTATGACAAAACAGAAATACTTAACCAGCCTATACTATGTGATCAATGTAGATGGATAACATCTGCGGCTAATTTTGGAGCGAGCTTTCAGCTGAAACTATGTATGTCATTTTAACTGATTGGCTATGTAATTAATTGAGGCAAATAAAAGCCTTGTTGGTTCGTCTGAACAGCACCGCCCTCTGACGAAGTCTGTGACGAAACGCGTTAGGGCGGAGCTGTTCTGACATCATCCTCCTCCGGCTGCATCCGTCCCGAAGCAAGTGGTCCAGTGATCCGACCCGCGACCTCCGCTGATCAGCGGTCAGACGTGGAAGGCAGGAGTCCAGTGACTTACGAGACGAGGTTCGGGGTATGCCGGGAGTTGTAATTGATTGTATCATGTGGTAACCAGCCCACCCTGGTTGATTTGCGGTACGAGTCTTGAAATCTAAATCACGTACTGTCATTGTCTGAGAGTTCTTTTGAATAAAACGGTTTTACACTATGAAGCGCCCCCTCTTCACATTTTTTTGCTAGATCCATTTACCCGAGGAGTTCCGGGGAAACAGAACGAGGGAGAGCTGCTGTCCAGGAAAATTGGAAGTGGACTTTCTAGTGATCAGCATATGAGGAGAAAAAACTCTTAATACCTATTGTGGCCACAGATGTGGATTTAATCTATTTAATCAATTATAAGTAAAACGAGCGCTGGGTCCACATTTCTATTTGTATTTGTGTGTTGAACTCTTGTGGGTCAAAGCTGCTGTTTTTTAATTGTTTTTTAATTGTATTTTGAAATTTACTGCATGATATTGTGATCATCTCTGTAATTAGAAATGTTAAATAACAGAGCTAGACGATCTCAGGAATGTATTAGGATTTTTTCTGATACCAACAATTTACCCTTAAATGAGGAAGTGTTTATTGGAAATAATGAAGATAAACTGGGTTTATTGGAAAAATTATCCATTCGGGAAACAAAAACCTGGTGGGATATAATGGGGTTAGAAAATTATCTGAAGTGCGGTAGGATTCCTCGTGGTCTAAGGTTAATGAAAAATCCCACTATGGGGTATGAAAATGAACAATTCATGAAGGAATGGTATCGCATTTTAGATAACTGCTCCTTTGAACTAATTAATTTATTGGTGACAGAGAAAAAGAAAATCCTTAAAGAGACTGAAGGTGAACTCCAAACTTTAGAGAGTGAATTAATATTAATTACACCCCAGGAGAAAATAATACAGGGTAGAGCAGAAATTGACAAAAAGGTAAAAAGCATTGAGGATAAGATCAAGGAAACTAAAAGGAAAAAATATATACGTGATAGAGAGGACTATTCTAACAACCAGGTTAGAAATTGGCATATAGCCAGAAATGAACTTAAAACTGACACAAATAGGTCTCGGTCCAGAGCATTTAACAATATACCAGAAAGTAATAGAAATCGCTCTAATTCCCGACAAAACAAAAAACATACTTTAAATCAGAAGCAGGCTAGGCAAAATAATAGAAATGACTGGCAGGTAATAAATAGGTCACGATATGGGAGGAAAAAATCATATAGAGATTATCGCCCAAGGACCTATCATACAGGTGCCAATAATGGTATAGTCCATATGAACAGATACGAAAGATTAAGATCTGTGGAAGATCAGGAGTATCAAAATAATCGGGATTTTCGGGAGCAGAAGCACCCACCCAAACACAAATCAAACGAAATACCATCTACCCCAATAGGGCAAAAAAGGAGAAGAGATGTAGGAGGGGAAAGAGAGGGAGTGGAAAGGGACCCCAAAAAACGGTACCTCCAACATTAGAAACTCCCAGTATTGGAATTTATAACCTGTCTAAAATTGAACTTAAATCCTCTGAAATTAAAGTACTTCAAAAGGGTCTATCTTTTGCACCGGCATGTCCAGTGAATAAAATTAATGTGTATTTAGACCTTAATTTATATGTAAGAAATCTGACTCTTAAGAGGCATTTTTTAAAAAAAGGTGATGCCCCATTGAGAACTGGGAGGATAGTAATCCAAATCCTTCATCAGGACTCAAAAATAAATCTACATTTTTTCCAATAGAGTCCAAAGGACCATATATTGAAATGTTCTCGCAGAAAATGAAACAGGATTTGGAACATCTTAAGAAAAATAAACACTCCCAAAACTTAACAGCAGAGGAGCGTTGTGCTATTAAAAGCCTAGCGGAGAATAGTGATATAGTAATAAAGAGTGCTGATAAAGGGGGGGGAATTGTTATACTAGATCGTTCCTACTATATAGAGGAAGCTTATAAATTACTTGGGGATGAAAGCGCTTATCAGCGTCTTGAGCGAGACCCGACTCAGGAATATCTGGCTGAGTTGGATGATATTTTAAAAAGAGGTCTTAGGAACAAATGTGTGTCATTAGAGGAATATAAATATCTTTTTAATCAGTTTCCTAAACCAGCCACCTTTTATCACATTCCGAAGTTACATAAAGATAGCCTTAGACCGCCAGGTCGCCCAATAATAGCGGGCATAGGATCATTGACATCAAGAATTTCGGAATATGTCGATGTCTATATAAAGAAATATGTGTCATCACTTTCATCCTATGTTCAGGACTCTACCCATATTTTGAAAATCATAAGCGAACTAGAGTGGAAACCTCAATATAAATGGTGTACAGTGGACGTGCAGTCCCTTTATACTGCAATCCCGCATGAAAAAGGAATTGATAGTATAAGAATCATGCTAAGTAGGGATCCTGACATTGGAAGTGACCTTTTTATGTGATTGTTTAAAATTTGTTCTTACTCGTAATTATTTTACGTTTTTGGAGGACTGGTACGTCCAAACTTGCGGGACAGCGATGGGCACGATTTGTGCCCCGAGCCTGGCAAATATTTATATGGGGTCCTGGGAAGCTGATCTCAGTATGTATAAAAATGCTGATAAAATTAAAATGTTTAAACGTTACATCGACGATATAATAATAGTGTGGGATGGCACTGAAGATATGTTTAAAGAATTTATTGAGTCGATTAATGTGAATACATATAATTTGAAGTTTACATCTACCATTCAAAATGAGAAAATTGAATTTTTAGACCTGATATTCGATACTACTGAGTTTGCGACTAGAGGCTGTATAAATACATATACATTTTTCAAAAAAGTAGATGTTAATAGTTACTTGGAATATACAAGCTGTCATCTTCCACAATGGAAGAAAAATATCCCATACTCGCAGTTCACCCGACTACGTCGGAATTGTACCACCTTAGAGAAGTATGATGAACAGGCTAATGTGTACTTAGAAAGATTTACTGAGAGAGGTTATCCACCTGAAGTTGTAGAAAATTCAAGAGTTAGGGCAAGAGAAAGAAACAGAATAGATCTTCTAGTTCCTAAAGATAAAGGGGCCCCCTCTCAAAAAGGAGGCTTAATGAACAAAGTATGTCCTTTTGTTACTGATTATAATACTGATGTTCCTAGCATTCAAAAATGTATGCAAAAGAACTGGCATTTATTAAAAATGGATCCTTTATTGTCCCAACATTTACCTGATCAGCCTAATATAATATATAGAAAAGCCAGGAATCTGAAATCATTGGTGTCAAGAAGTAAACTTTTAAAAGTGAACAAAGAAAACTCAGCCACCAAAATTCAGAATAAGATAAAAGGATGTTATCCATGTGGAAGTTGTAAAACATGTAAATTGATGGATAAAAAAGGAAAAAACTTCAGCAATACCAAAGGTGACAGAAACTATACTGTAATGAGTTATATGAATTGTAACTCAACATTTGTTGTATATTTGTTGAGCTGCCCCTGTGGGTACCTCTATGTAGGTAAAACTAAAAGAATGTTGAAAATACGCATTTTAGAACATATGCGCAACATTAAAAATAAAGTTGCTAATCATAGTGTGCCACGACATTTTCTGACACATCATGATAGCGATCCAAGTAAACTTCGTTTCAAAGGTATCCAACATGTTCAGAATAATGGGGGCGATAGAGAAAAGGAATTGCTGAAGAAGGAAACGTATTGGATATTAGCACTCGATACGTTAACCCCTAGAGGGTTAAATGAAGGTTTAGAAATTACCCCATACATCTGAACCTTTTAGTCTGGTAACTGTTAGCTAGTTCGTATATGTTGTAAATGTCCTCTTTATCACTAGAAATATACATAGAAATATGAAAAAATAGGAAAAAATAGGTACCTAGGATGCTTTTTAAAAATAAAATGTAGGTATATATATATACAATCAATTTTTAATCATGGTTTGATATAGCGATGATTTGAACATTTTTTAAGTGATATAGATGAAGTGAATAAATGTGATTAAGCTCCTAAGGGAGCAAGTTATTAGTGACCTCGCTGAAAAGCATCAGGAATATAATATAAGTAATTCCTTTATTGGTATTAATTGTTTGTAGAGAAAGACATATATGTGTGTTTATATAAGCAGTTTTTTAATACATTTTTAATACATTTGTTTATAACAGTTTTCTAAAACATTTTTAATATATGGATGGTTTTAAGATTCAAAATATAGTTATGAGGCTGAAACTATAAGATACTCTTTGCTTATGTAATTGTTTCTATGACAAAACAGAAATACTTAACCAGCCTATACTATGTGATCAATGTAGATGGATAACATCTGCGGCTAATTTTGGAGCGAGCTTTCAGCTGAAACTATGTATGTCATTTTAACTGATTGGCTATGTAATTAATTGAGGCAAATAAAAGCCTTGTTGGTTCGTCTGAACAGCACCACCCTCTGACGAAGTCTGTGACGAAACGCGTTAGGGCGGAGCTGTTCTGACGTCATCCTCCTCCGGCTGCATCCATCCCGAAGCAAGTGGTCCAGTGATCCGACCCGCGACCTCCGCTGATCAGCGGTCAGACGTGGAAGGCAGGAGTCCAGTGACTTACGAGACGAGGTTCGGGGTATGCCGGGAGTTGTAATTGATTGTATCATGTGGTAACCAGCCCACCCTGGTTGATTTGCGGTACGAGTCTTGAAATCTAAATCACGTACTGTCATTGTCTGAGAGTTCTTTTGAATAAAACGGTTTTACACTATGAAGCGCCCCCTCTTCACATTTTTTTGCTAGATCCATTTACCCGAGGAGTTCCGGGGAAACAGAACGAGGGAGAGCTGCTGTCCAGGAAAATTGGAAGTGGACTTTCTAGTGATCAGCATATGAGGAGAAAAAACTCTTAATACCTATTGTGGCCACAGATGTGGATTTAATCTATTTAATCAATTATAAGTAAAACGAGCGCTGGGTCCACATTTCTATATATATATATATATATATATATATATATACGGCAGTATCACTGGACTGGATTTATACGCCGGTACCACTGTAATTATACGGCAGGATCACTGGATTTATACGGCAGGATCACTGGATTTATACGGCAGGATCACTGTAATTATACACCAGTACCACTGTAATTATACGATAGGATTACTGAAATTATACGGCAGGATCACTGTAATTATATGGCAGGATTACTGGAAATATACGGCAGGAATACTGGAAATATACGGCAGGATTACTGGAAATATACGGCAGGATTACTGGAATTATACGGCAGGATCACTGGTATTGTACGGCAGGATCACTGGAATTATACGGCAGGATTACTGGAATTAGACGGCAGGATCACTGGAATTAGACGGCAGGATTACTGGAATTATACGGCAGGATCACTGGATTTATTCGGCAGGATCACTGTAATTATATGCCAGTACCTCTGTAATTATACAGCAGGATTACTGGAATTATACGGCAGGATCACTGTAATTATACGGCAGGATTTCTGTAATTATATGGCAGGATTACTGGAATTATACAGGAGGACCAGTGGAATTATACAGCAGGATTACTGGAATTATACGGCAGGATCACTGGTATTATACGGCAGGATCACTGGAATTATACATCAGGATCCCTGGAATTATACGGCAGGATCACTGGAATTATACGACAGGATTACTGGAATTATACGGCAGGATCACTGGAATTATACGTCAGGATTACTGAAATTATACGGCAGGATCACTGTAATTAGACGGCAGGATTACTGGAATTATACGGCAGGATCACTGGAATTATACGCCAGTACCACTGTAATAATACGGCAGGATTACTGGAATTATATGGCAGGATCACTGGAATTATAGGGCAGGATCACTGCAATTATACGGCAGGATTACTGGAATTATATGTCAGGATCACTGGATATATACGGCAGTACCGCTGGACATATACGGCAGTACCGCTGGACATACACGGCAGTACCGCTGGACATACACGGCAGTACCACTGGACATATACAGCAGTACCACTGGACTTATACGGCAGCACAGGGACACCACCACTGGACTGATGCAGGACAACACAGCACCACTGCAATGGACTGGATTTATACAGCAGCAATGGACATGCAGGACAATACAGCAACACTGTAAGGGACTTATTATACAGCAGCACTGGACATATGGCAGCAGAGGACACCACCACTTTGACTGGACTGATGCAGCACAACACAGCACCCTATACAGCAGCACTGAACATATGGCAGCAGAGGACACCACTGTGACTGGTCACTGGACTGACTGATGCACAGGACACTACCACTGGTCTGATGCAGGACAACACAGCGACACTGTAAGGGACTTCTTATACAGCAGTACTGGACATATGGCAGCAGAGGACACCACCACTGTGACTGGTCACTGAAATGACTGATGGCTGATGCACAGGACACTACCACTGTGACTGGATTGATGCAGCACAATACACCACCAGTGAAATGATGCAGCACAACACAGCACCCTATACAGCAGCACTGGACATATGGCAGCAGAGGACACAACCACTGTGACTGGACAGATGTAGCACAAGACACGGACACTGAGAGAACGGAGACACGTCCTCTCTCTACACCAGGCCTGGCCAACCTGTGGCTCTCCAGATGTAGTGAAACTACACATCCCAGCATGCCCTGCCACAGTTTTAGCATTCCCTAATAGCAAAACTGTGGCAAGGCATGATGGGACTTGTAGTTTCACAACAGCTGGAGAGCCACAGGTTGGCCAGGCCTGCTCTACACTCTCCAATGCCGGAGTGAAAATGGCGGCGACGCGCAACTCCTTATATGGAATCCAAACGCCATGAGAATCTGCCAGCGGGATGATGACGTTTTGCCTCGTTCTGGTTTCCGAGTCAGGCGGAAAAACCAGAGTCTGACTCGGATCCGGGCTTGTGACGTGAAGTCCTGTAGGGTTCGGTTCTCTCGCTCATCTCTAGTAAAGGTAAAAAAAGATCCACAACACCATGCTGTGATAGAAGAACAAAAAAAACTGTGCCTGAGAGACAGAAAAAAAAATCGTCTGAGGCAATTCTAAATAATTTACGTGAATTTTCCAAGGAAAAAGTAACTTTTATCTTTCAAACAAAGACAGAAAAGATTACAATGGGCTAAAAAGCATATTAATTAATCAAAAGAACAATGGAACAGTGTCATCTGGGGAGACAAAACCAGAATATCCATATTTGGTAGTGATGGAATGGGATATGTCCGCAAAAGAATTGGAGCAGATTTGCTACCTGAGTGCACAATGGGGGTGATTCCCAGTTTTTCGCTCGCTAGCTGCTTTTAGCAGCATTGCACACGCTAGGCCGCCACCCTCTGGGAGTGTATCTTAGCTTAGCAGAATAGCGAACGAAAGATTAGCAGAATTGCGAATAGAAAATTCTTAGCAGTTTCTGAGTAGCTCCAGACTTACTCACAAATAGCGATCAGTTCAGTCAGTTTCGTTCCTGGTTTGACGTCACACACACGCCCAGCGTTCGGCCAGCCACTCCCCCGTTTTTCCAGACACTCCCGCGTTTTTCCCTGGCACGCCTGCGTTTTTCCGCACACTCCCAGAAAACGGCCAGTTTCCGCCCAGAAACACCCACTTCCTGTCAATCACACTCCGATCACTTCAACAATGAAAAATCTTCGTTCGGGCATGAGTAAATCTACTAAGTTTTGTGTTAAAATACTAACCGCATGCGCACTGCGAACCATGCGCATGTGCATTTTTGCCTTAATCGCTCCGTTGCGAAAATCGGCAACGAGCGAACAGCTCGGAATGACCCCCAATACCTATTGTGAAGCATCCAGTTAGTGTTATGCTGTGGGGATGTATGACAGCTAGGGTTTTTGGAGCCCAAGGCAAGATGGAAAATGCCCCCCCCCCCAAAAAAAAAAAACTACACACACAAAGAAGGGCGTGGTCACACACCAGAAGGGGTGTGGCCTCGCTCTGGAAGGGGTGTGGTCACTGAAAATGGCCCACGGTGCCAGTTACATTGCCCCACAGTGCCACATACAATGTCCCACAGTGCCAGTTACATTGCCCCACAGTGCCAGTTACATTGCCCCACAGTGCCAGTTACATTGCCCCACAGTGCCAGTTACATTGCCCCACAGTGCCGTATACATGCCCCACAGTGCCGTATACATTGCCCCACAGTGCCAGATACATTGCTTCACAGTGCCAGATACATTGCCCCACAGTGCCAGATACATGCCCACTCAGTGCCAGATACATGCCCCACAGTGCCAGTTACATTGCCCCACAGTGCCAGTTACATTGCCCACAGTGCCGGATACATGGCCCACAGTGCCGGATACATGCCCCACAGTGCCAGTTACATTGCCCCACAGTGCCAGTTACATTGCCCCACAGTGCCAGTTACATGCCCAACTGTGCCAGTTACATTGCCCCACTGTGCCAGTTACATTGCCCCACGGTGCCAGATACATTGCCACACAGTGCCAGATACATGCCCCACTCAGTGCCAGTTACATTGCCCCACAGTGCCAGTTACATTGCCCCACAGTGCCGGATACATGCCCCACAGTGCCAGATACATTGCCCCACAGTGCCAGTTACATTGCCCCACAGTGCCAGTTACATGCCCCACTGTGCCACTTACATTGCCCCACAGTGCCAGATACATTGCCCCTCAGTGCCAGATACATGCCCCACTCAGTGCCAGATACATTGCCCCACAGTGCCAGTTACATTGCCCCACAGTGCCAGTTACATTGCCCCACAGTGCCAGATACACGCCCCACTGTGCCAGTTACATTGCCCCACAGTGCCAGTTACATGCCCCACAGTGCCAGTTACATGCCCCACAGTGCCAGGCCCCACTCAGTGCCAGTTACATGCCCCAATTGGTGCCAGATACATGCCCCACTGTGCCGCCGCCGACCCCCCCCCCCCCCCCCCCCGGTCACTCACCGGCCGCCTTGTTGTTGATATGTGAGGGGAGGAGAGCGCAGCGCAGCGCCTCTCCGTCCCCTCACTGCTCCAGGTCTCCGGCGGCTGTCTGGCGCCGGTTCGCTAGCCAATCAGAGCTCGAGGACCGGCAGCCAATCAGGAGCCGGTCCACAAGCTCTGGCTGGCTAACGCCGGAGACCGGGCACAGCAGCGCTGCTAGTGCTGGCAGCAGCGGTGAGGGGAGGGAGAGACGCTGCGCTCTCCTCCCCTCACATTTAAGGTTGACGGGGGCGAGTGGGGCATGATGTCCTGGCCGCCGGTGGCGCCCCCCTCTCCTGGGCCTGTCAAGGCACCCAGGACACGTGCCCCACTCGCCCTACCCTAGATACGCCTCTGATGACAGCAAAAGGTGTGCAATGACTTTGTGTGATCAATGGCACTTTAAATAGCAGCAAATACATCAGTGTCCTGCAATGGGGAGGGCGGAGCAGTTGGGGGAAACACAAACTATGCAGAGCAGTGGGTAAGCAGCAGGTGAATAGACAATGCGCACAAGCGCACAGCATCTATACTGTAGCCTGGGGGCAGCTCAGCATCTTGGAGAGTGCTGGTCATGCCCCCACAGTTCCAGAAACCTATCCCTAGGCTCCACCCCAAATAAATAAAGCTGACCCTTCTGTATGCCAGTCTCACTGTCTTTATTTTAGATAAGCTAAAGTGTAACCTGTCCATGAATGTAGGATAACATCAGCCAATAAAGAGTTTATTTAAATAATACAAATAATTGCCCCCTGCAAAAAAATTAAAACATGCCCCCTATTTAATAAAATCATATAACTGTTCTTCCTTAATATAAAATGAAATTGGCAGAAACCTGCCTTTTAATATAAAGTCGATGGATATTACATACAAGCCAGTGTATGTTTATACCAGGCCTTTAAGGAGCCACAACTGATATGCCTCCAAAGCAGAGGCATAACTCTGGGATGCAACGGAGTCATCTGCCGCCGGGCTCCTGCTCTGAAGGGGGGCACCTCTCCTCCCATTCTGTGACACCATTCAATTAAGTTAAATTGCCGACATCTCTTCAGTGGGCGACTTACTCCCTGGTCCCTGCACCTTACAAATCACACACTTTTTATTATACTGTAGATACACATTTTGTCATACCCAGGATTAGAAACCACAACCTATTACACTGGAAGCCGACACCTTATTTATGAAGCTCCTGTATAGGAAATTACAATTATACATAACTTCATATAGTTAGAATTCTTATGCTTCCTTTACAGGAGCAAATAGCTCCATCAGTATATCGTCTGCTGTCAGTGTAACAGGTCATGGGTTCTAATCCTGGGTATTACTGCTAAGAAATGTGTGATTTAAAATAAAAGACAATGAAATGTAGATATGCAGTATATAATTTTTTTTCTCAGAACACTCCACACACATACAGTATATATATATATATACACCCACATACATACATATATTAAATATTGGGGGGGTCACCAATAATTATCTTGGCTCCGGGCAACTGGGACGAATTTACGCCACTGCTCCAAAGGCTGGTATCTGGAATTATCTATTTCCAATGGGATGTGTTATACTCATGTATGCTCACTCCTAATGTAGCTTAGTTACCTAGAACTCAAGTGCAGTAAGATACACTGAAATAGCTGGAGAAGCTCTTGAGGCAGCAATAAATTAATGACATTTTAGGAAGAACTAGCAGAGGCCATACGCTGAGTTGTCATTTCAATGCTGTCACTTGAATTATTTAGGCGACCTTAGAAATGAAAATAATATAGAAGACGAGCACAAGATTTGCCATCTAAATTCATGGCTCAGGTGTAACTGTGATTATTAGCTGTACAAATCCCCTGTGAAATGTATTCTGGAATTTTTCCCCATTATTGCCCACTGACCTTTACAGATGTGTATTTTTGCAGTGATAATAAAGCCAGTGTTAAGTTCAGCGTCAGCCTTCAGTAAAGCTGAAGGTAAGAAATCCTTTGAACCGCTCTCAGCCTGGCTTACTGCCGTGACAGAGCATCAGGTGTGATGATAGATTTAATACCCATGGATTCCTGCAGCTGCTCATCTTTTGGATGTCATTTCATTAAGTTGTCAAACGCTGCTCACAGGTTCATTATTGTGATGTCCAGATCCTTCCAAGTTACCTAACAAGGTCTCTTGCTTACAAAACATTCCAGAATAAATCAGAAATTGCATTTCTTTGTGTAATACTATATATGTATCTCAGTGTGGTTTTGTATTTTTTTGAAGGCGTGAAACAAAGTATGGGGAATCATTATTCTGGATGTTCCCTAAGAATGACCTCATATGAATAACTTGTCATAGAGACAAAAGTTTTATTGTAGCATGAATATTAAAGTGTGTATACAGTAATATTAATCATCCATATGTCCCATGATATGACCAAATAATTTTAATTTTATGATCATGTACCTGTGCCCTATAGTGGAACATCAAGTTACATTTGCTTTTATTTGATCATACTCACCATCAAGCATGTTTGATTGAGTTGGAAAATACTTTTTTTTAATTTCATTTTGTCACTTCAGTAGTTTATTTTAAAATGTATCTATATTTATCTATTTGTCTATCAAGGAGTGATAAGAGGAAGGCGGTATTTATAAACACACAGGCCTCTCTAGGGGCCCAGGCATTGAAGATAAGACCACCCAACCCCCACCCCAGGGTGCCACTAACAGCACCCAACATCCCCTATCAATGCCCCCTAGAATCAGGGACTCCCAGAGCTCTTTGAGGCCTTGTAACTGTCACTGTACTACAGTATCTTTGAATACACATGCACACACACATATTACACAAATTATATTCATATAGGTGTAAACTTAGATACATATTGCCGGCAGTCTCCGAGCAGTAAATGCAGAATTCACAATACCCTATTTGTACACTTATATAATGCAAAAGTGATCCGTCTTCACAGCAAAGGACCTCCTCATAGGAAGAAGTATACTTCAGCTCCGATGTCATAATTTCAGTGTTCATTAGAAACATTCTGTACAGGTGTTGCTTAATAGATCTACATGGAAAAGATAATCAATAGGTTGATCCCAAATTGTCAACATGCAAAAGGTCTACAGGGTCAAAAAGTTGACATGGAAATGGTCTACACAAAGTTTTTAAGTTTTTCTGGTGTCGTGTCCATTGTTAACCACGTGTGACCTCAATTAATGTGCCACTTCGCTCGCCATGGTCCAGGCAAGGTGCCTCACTCCGCTACTGCAGTGATCAGCACAGGTTACTATTCCCAATGTAGTTCAGGTGGATGGTAAAGGATGAAAAAGTAAAATAAAATGTAAAAAGTGAAAAAACTTGTGTCGACCGTATGTGTCAACGTTTTGAACATGTTGACCTTAACCACTGTCTTTCTTTTACCTGTCGACCCTTTGACCACGTCGACCATGTGCTTGTCGACCATACGGGGTTGACCTATTGAATGTTGACCTATTTACTGTCAATCTATATTCTGGTACCCCCTGTACTGTAGAACACCTAACAAAAATATGTTTGACTATGAGCCATAGAAGCACAAGTAACACAAGGATTCAGTGTAGAAAAGAGGCTTATTACAAAGAAAGTTTTAGGGGCCTATTCATCATCACTAATGGGCCCATAAAGATATGCTAACTGGTTTAAAGCTCACCTGCACACTTTCATTTAAAGGTGAGACAGTCACCAAGCTGTAAAGCACCTATGAAAACAGCTGGCACAAGTTGGATTAAATAAGATAACACTGGGGCGCATGACAAGAAGTGATCACAATAAGATACATTTAAAAAATAATCAAATAAACAAAAGGCATTGATCCATTGCACTCAAGCACTCCTCAATCTGGGATGCATGTGGTATGTGACCACATTGTTTAAATATAAATCACAGAGGCTCTGCACTCACTATAATAAACAATGGGCTTTTAGTTAATACATTGATCAATGCATTTAAGCTTGCAGCCCTGTCAAGGGACCCAGTTTTTCTGCAAGTTCCTATTCTTTAACTAATTCCTATCACATTAGAATTAAACTTAAGATATTCTATCTGGTGTAAGGTTCACAGGCACATTGGCTTCTAAAGATGAGACAGTCAACAAGGATTGCAGCTATAAAATACCTAGCAAAACAGCTGAGACACAGGTAGCCAGCGCTTCAGACGCCATACAGCACAATGTCAACTTCAACATTTCAGCTCTCCTATTTAAAACAAAAGAAAAATAACCTGGCACTAATAATGGGCTATAGCCAATCTGTGTTCCCACTGGTATATTACCACACCTTTACTTAACAGGGGCAAACTCAGGATTTCTTAAGGGGGTTTCCAAAGACGGGGTGAAGCCAAGCATAAGGGGTCAGATACTAAGGTAGTATGCACTCTATAACATGCCGTGGTGCCTTCCAACAGTAATGTAATATACAGTATAATAAAGGTGGCACTCACAGACTCATCATCACCTAGAAATTAAGATTCAAAGGTTCCGTCAGGCTACTCCAACGTTTCACGTTATAATAACCTTCGTCAGGGTATTCCTGACGAATGTTATTATAAAGGAAAATGTTGGAGTAGCCTGCTGGTGTCTGAGTCTTCATTTCTGGGTGATTCAGCCAGCTTCCAGCTCAGCCATCTCTGTGAATATGAGAGAAAGGCAGCTGCAGTATCACTCAGTGGCTTAACTTGTAAGTGGTGAGCCCAAGTGCAAAAATATGCTCTGGACCCTCCCTCCTCCGCACCCTTGAGAGAGGCAGTAGGAGACTAGGGAATAGCAGTGGGTGGCAGTGGCAGAGGCTGTTGGTGATGGAGAGGCAGGTGGTGACTGGGGGGTCAGTGGGTGACATAGAGGGTGACAGGGAGAAGTAAACACAAGGAAGGTGACAGGGAGAGGCAATGAGTAACAGGGGAGTGGCCGTGAGTGACTGGGGAGTAATTCAGTGACTGGGGAGTCAGTGGATGACAGACAGAGGGTGACAGCGGAAGGCAGAGGGTGACAAGGAGAGGAAGAGGGTAACAGCGGAAAGGCAGTGGGTAACAGAGGAGGGCAGAAGGTGACAATGAAAAGCAGAGAGTGACATTGAGAGGCACTGAGTGACAGAGTAAGGCAGGGAGAGGTAGTGGGTAACATCAAAAGGCAGTGAATGAGAGTGAAAGGGTGACAATGAGATAGTGGGTGAGATGGGCTGACATTGCACTGCAGCAGGCAGGAGCCCAGCGCCATTGCCTCCCACACAGCATCTACACAGTCCACAGGGTCTGGCTGGCAACTTGCAGTCTGGAAAACACACACACCACGCACATCATCCCTCACTGTGCTCCCCAACCCACACTGTGGACACCATCCCCCATCCCACACTGAGCATCCCATTCCCCCACTGTACACACCATCCCTGATCCCACACAATCCACCATTATGCACCAAATCTCCCGCCCCCCTCCATGCTGCAGTTACCTACGAAGCGCTGCTGCCTGTGTCACCATTCTGCAGGGACTGTGCTAATGCTGCCGATGGGGCAGGAGAGGATATTTAGTATCACTATGGTGGTGGATCCAAATTAATGTGTGCACACAAAATATATATGTATACAAAAATACCAATTTATGAACTGTAAAATAATAATATCACTTTTGAAGTCCATGATTCTTAGTGCGAAACTATCATGACACCAAGATATTTATCATTTCCAACATGGACAAACTTTTTCACAGTTCCTTGTTGACTTGCCTATAATGGTATCAACGCAGTGTATTTAATTGCTCCAAGTCGGAGCTTTACGTGTGGCCTCTACAAGGCAATCAATGTAGCGAGGGAGAGTCCTAGTATTGTTGAGAGGTAGGCTCTGGCTGCGGGATCCGGCACTCTGCTGGCGCCTGTAGCTTGTGTTTCTCCTGTCCTCAATGCACTATGAGTCCCGTCCTCTGCTCGTGTGCTGCATGCACCGGTAAGCGGTCTCCTCGCGGCTCCTGATGGACTTATAGTCAGCAAGGTAATGGCCAATAAGGGGGTCCAATACTTTCTGATGCGTTTCGCTCCTTTTAAAGCTGCTTTATCAAAGAATTCTTGTTTTTATCAAAGAATTCTTGAGTGCAGCTTACCTGTGTATGTATTTGTGTTCCAACTCTGGAAAGGGTGGCATTCTCAGCACTTTCACAATGCAGAGACACCTCCTCAGAACAACAATTCAGTTTAGAAATACTTTCGTGAATAACATACACAATAAGGAAACACATCTTACCTTTATACACACCAACACTCAAGTGAACTTGATGCCTCCTCCATACACCACAAATCCGGACCCAGTGATGACACCAGTCAGTGATGCTCACTCCCTGGTGCTCCCAGACTACTGTATGTGTGGTTGTCTAGTAATGGGTGTATAACATTACCCACAATACATAGCAGGATATAATGTACAATGGATTTATAGCAAAATAGATAAATTAGCAGGAAACAAGTACAGTATATCTGGACCATCTGAAGCCTATCAGCGCAAAAAATAATAATAAAAAAGTCATACTAAAAAGAATAGTACAGATGGGTCCACATTTATCTTGACCTTTAATAGGATTAACTGAGACTGGCCAGTCGGACTTAATCCCTTGCTGAATTGTTATCTATATTGTATTGCAGCTGAGAACAATAGATGATGGGTTTACGCTAATAAGTCATGTTGTGCCTAGGCACAGAAAACTAGTCAAGATAACCATTGACCCATCTGTATATAGAACAATGTATGGGGCCACATGTTTTTTTCTGGGCCACCTTCTAAGGTAGTAACTACGCTACCAGGCTATATGAAACAATTAAGGCTGACATTTTTTATTCAGGTCCCAGGAGAAGATAGTTTTAAGATTTTATAGTTACCATGTTTCACATTTATGCAAAGCTTTAGCTCTACCCCCCACCCTACTTCCCCTTCCCTCACAATTTTAGGTAGCTTATTGACAAAGAGTAGCTGAATTGTGCTTACAAGATTTGAAATTATGTGCAATTAGCTGCTCTAGTTCCCTACTATAAAAAGCCAGTCAGATAGACAACCTATGGAGGACCATCCTGTCTCTGAACTGTCTTTAAGTCTTCCCTATATAGAAAAGATCCACAAGGACAAAAAAATGAAGTACACTATGTAGGTACTGGTACATGTGAGGACCTGACAGATAGGGATCTGTTTTCCTACCACTTTCCAAGTAGTGAAGTGCACTATTACAGCAGATGGGTTTTCTAAACAATTTTTTTGGGGGGGAATTAGATGACTCTAGAAGAAATGTCATTATTCCTATCCCTTGAATAACTTGGCATCAGGTAATGTTCTTGAAGAGTTTAAGTTCGGTGTCAGACAACATAATAAGCAATAGTTTCTTGGCTATCCTGGCAACAAATGAGCTGGTAGTGTTAAAATTATTTTCTTGGAGGAGCAGAACTTGTCAATCTTGACTGATTTCAGAGCCACCACCCTTGGAATAGGCAAAACATTAGCATTCAGGAGTTCACCACAGTCCTAACCCCTTGCACTAAACTATTCAATCATTAGGGCAATTGCACAGGTGGTGTTTTTCATGTAGTCCAAAAACATGTACTAACAAAAACTGGGAATACGGGAGTATGCAGCACATAATTAACCAGAGATTCTTGGACATCCAAGTAGTTTACAGAAATATTGTTAATCTGAACATAAACTTGATGGCTTCATCCATTGTATTTACTCTTGATACACTTCTGTGCTCTATCACCCTTCCAAAAGAGAAAAAAAGGTAATCTATATACCTTATAAAAAACAAGATGTTAAAGGAAATATTTTTTTCTCTCTCAAACATATTTGAGTTGGCGAATGCCAGTGCCACATAGAAGCCCATGGCGCATTTCTGTATATGAATATACCATTTTTCCATAGAAAAGAGAGTTCCTAGTTAGTTCTAATAGCTGCATAAAAAAGACAGGTCAGGTCCAGAGTATTTCGGACTACAAGACAACAATCTGCTGTCATATTCCAAGCCTTTACTTTGAGACTTTGAGGAATGTTTGTGTACAGGCTGACAACTACAAAACTACAGTGGACACAGCCTGCAGGTAAAGAGGGGTGGGTACTTGATGCAATTTTAGAATGAATGTGGTGATGACTTTTAAGTACGTTTCCTAAGACTATCACTTGCTGAAAAAGGTATTAAGGTATTGTGAGACTTTGTAGCAAATGATCAGACATCCCGGAGGACATTTGGATAAGGAGAGAGAGAAGACTCTTGCTTGGGGGCACTCTTGTGTATGTACAGTAAGTATACATAAAACTTAACTTTTATTGTCTATCTCATAAAACTGTGTTAATCCTGTTTTTTGTCAAACACAAACTCAATAAAAATGGATTAAATCATTGGAAGTATATTCCCTTTTTTTTTTCATTGCCGCAGGGATAAACATAAGGTGGTTACCCTTGTCGACCATATGGGGTTGACCTATTGAATGTTGACCTATTTACTGTCAATCTATATTCTGGTACCCCCTGTACTGTAGAACACCTAACAAAAATATGTTTGACTATGAGCCATAGAAGCACAAGTAACACGAGGATTCAGTGTAGAAAAGAGGCTTATTACAAAGAAAGTTTTAGGGGCCTATTCATCATCACTAATGGCCCCATAGAGATATGCTAACTGGTTTAAAGCTCACCTGCACACTTTCATTTAAAGGTGAGACAGTCACCAAGCTGTAAAGCACCTATGAAAACAGCTGGCACAAGTTGGATTAAATAGGATAACACTGGGGCGCATGACAAGAAGTGATCACAATAAGATACATTTAAAAAATAATCAAATAAACAAAAGGCATTGATCCATTGCACTCAAGCACTCCACAATCTGGGATGCATGTGGTATGTGACCACATTGTTTAAATATAAATCACAGAGGCTCTGCACTCACTATAATAAACAATGGGCTTTTAGTTAATACATTGATCAATGCATTTAAGCTTGCAGTCCTGTCAAGGGACCCAGTTTTTCTGCAAGTTCCTATTCTTTAACTAATTCCTATCACATTAGAATTAAACTTAAGATATTCTATCTGGTGTAAGGTTCACAGGCACATTGGCTTCTAAAGATGAGACAGTCAACAAGGATTGCAGCTATAAAATACCTAGCAAAACAGCTGAGACACAGGTAGCCAGCGCTTCAGACGCCATACAGCACAATGTCAACTTCAACATTTCAGCTCTCCTATTTAAAACAAAAGAAAAATAACCTGGCACTAATAATGGGCTATAGCCAATCTGTGTTCCCACTGGTATATTACCACACCTTTACTTAACAGGGGCAAACTCAGGATTTCTTAAGGGGGTTTCCAAAGACGGGGTGAAGCCAAGCATAAGGGGTCAGATGCTAAGGTAGTACGCACTCTATAACATGCCGTGGTGCCTTCCAACAGTAATGTAATATACAGTATAATAAAGGTGGCACTCACAGACTCATCATCACCTAGAAATTAAGATTCAAAGGTACCGTCAGGCTACTCCAACGTTTCACGTTATAATAACCTTCGTCAGGGTATTCCTGACGAATGTTATTATAAAGGAAAATGTTGGAGTAGCCTGCTGGTGTCTGAGTCTTCATTTCTGGGTGATTCAGCCAGCTTCCAGCTCAGCCATCTCTGTGAATATGAGAGAAAGGCAGCTGCAGTATCACTCAGTGGCTTAACTTGTAAGTGGTGAGCCCAAGTGCAAAAATATGCTCTGGACCCTCCCTCCTCCGCACACCCTTGAGAGAGGCAGTAGGAGACTAGGGAATATCAGTGGGTGGCAGTGGCAGAGGCTGTGGGTGATGGAGAGGCAGGTGGTGACTGGGGGGTCAGTGGGTGACATAGAGGGTGACAGGGAGAGGTAAACACAAGGAAGGTGACAGGGAGAGGCAATGAGTAACAGGGGAGTGGCCGTGAGTGACTGGGGAGTAATTCGGTGACTGGGGAGTCAGTGGATGACAGGCAGAGGGTGACAGCGGAAGGCAGAGGGTGACAAGGAGAGGAAGAGGGTAACAGCGGAAAGGCAGTGGGTAACAGAGGAGGGCAGAAGGTGACAATGAAAAGCAGAGAGTGACATTGAGAGGCACTGAGTGACAGAGTAAGGCAGGGAGAGGTAGTGAGTAACAGCAAAAGGCAGTGGATGAGAGTGAAAGGGTGACAATGAGATAGTGGGTGAGATGGGCTGACATTGCACTGCAGCAGGCAGGAGCCCAGCGCCATTGCCTCCCACACAGCATCTTCACAGTCCACAGGGTCTGGCTGGCAACTTGCAGTCTGGAAAACACACACACCGCGCACATCATCCCTCACTGTGCTCCCCAACCCACACTGTGGACACATCCCCCATCCCACACTGAGCATCCCATTCCCCCACTGTACACACCATCCCTGATCCCACACAATCCACCATTATACACCAAATCTCCCGCCCCCCTCCATGCTGCAGTTACCTACGAAGTGCTGCTGCCTGTGTCACCATTCTGCAGGGACTGTGCTAATGCTGCCGATGGGGCAGGAGAGGCTGAGCGCCGGGCTGCCTGACAACTTGTGGGCCCAGCCCGACCGTCGGGGAGAGATGAGGTCCCTCCTCCTTTGCCCTCTCCTCCTCCTGCCAGAGATGTGTCCTCGGCGTCAACCACAGAGCGGAGCAGCAGCGTACTAATGAGGATGTTTGACTCGATATAAAGCTGTCGGCAGAGGGTCCTTTCATAGCGGTGGGCGGTCCCACCACTAGCTCCGCTACTGGCACTGACCAAGCTCCTCCGTCTCTCCCCCCACCACCCAAAAAAATCAGTCACTTATGTTGATGGATCGGGGGCAAGGGGAGTTTCTAGGTACTTTGAAACCCCCCTGTGTGCGCTAGTGCTTAATAAGCAGCAGTAGGAGAATTTGACTTGGGGTTACAAGTCAAATAAAACACCTGGAACACCAGGTGTATACAATAGAGACACTAAGCCAACTTTCTTCCCCTTGCGCTATGAATTAAAATAGACGGTATGGCTAGAATTCAAATGATTCCAATCCCAATAGTTTATATAATATAGTTTACTAAAATTTTTTTACATCTGGCCTGTCATAAACAATAAAAGTCACATTTCATATTTCATATTTAGTATCACTATGGTGGTGGATCCAAATTAATGTGTGCACACAAAATATATATGTATACAAAAATACCAATTTATGAACTGTAAAATAATAATATTACTTTTGAAGTCCATGATTCTTAGTGCGAAACTATCATGACACCAAGATATTGATCATTTCCAACATGGACAAACTTTTTCACAGTTCCTTGTTGACTTGCCTATAATGGTATCAACGCAGTGTATTTAATTGCTCCAAGTCGGAGCTTTACATGTGGCCTCTACAAGGCAATCAATGTAGCGAAGGAGAGTCCTAGTATTGTTGAGAGGTAGGCTCTGGCTGCGGGATCCGGCACTCTGCTGGCGCCTGTAGCTTGTGTTTCTCCTGTCCTCAATGCACTATGAGTCCCGTCCTCTGCTCATGTGCTGCATGCACCGGTAAGCGGTCTCCTCGCGGCTCCTGATGGACTTATAGTCAGCAAGGTAATGTCCAATAAGGGGGTCCAATACTTTCTGATGCGTTTCGCTCCTTTTAAAGGTGCTTTATCAAAGAATTCTTGTTTTTATCAAAGAATTCTCGAGTGCAGCTTACCTGTGTATGTATTTGTGTTCCAACTCTGGAAAGGGTGGCATTCTCAGCACTTTCACAATGCAGAGACACCTCCTCAGAACAACAATTCAGTTTAGAAAAACTTTCGTGAATAACATACACAATAAGGAAACACATCTTACCTTTATACACACCAACACTCAAGTGAACTTGATGCCTCCTCCATACACCACAAATCCGGACCCAGTGATGACACCAGTCAGTGATGCTCACTCCCTGGTGCTCCCAGACTACTGTATGTGTGGTTGTCTAGTAATGGGTGTATAACATTACCCACAATACATAGCAGGATATAATGTACAATGGATTTATAGCAAAATAGATAAATTAGCAGGAAACAAGTGCAGTATATCTGGACCATCTGAAGCCTATCAGCGCAAAAAATAATAATAAAAAAAGTCATACTAAAAAGAATAGTACAGATGGGTCCACATTTATCTTGACCTTTAATAGGATTAACTGAGACTGGCCAGTCGGACTTAATCCCTTGCTGAATTGTTCTCTATATTGTATTGCAGCTGAGAACAATAGATGATGGGTTTACGCTAATAAGTCATGTTGTGCCTAGGCACAGAAAACTAGTCAAGATAACCATTGACCCATCTGTATATAGAACAATGTATAGGGCCACATGTTTTTTTCTGGGCCACCTTCTAAGGTAGTAACTACGCTACCAGGCTATATGAAACAATTAAGGCTGACATTTTTTATTCAGGTCCCAGGAGAAGATAGTTTTAAGATTTTATAGTTACCATGTTTCACATTTATGCAAAGCTTTAGCTCTACCCCCCACCCTACTTCCCCTTCCCTCACAATTTTAGGTAGCTTATTGACAAAGAGTAGCTGAATTGTGCTTACAAGATTTGAAATTATGTGCAATTAGCTGCTCTAGTTCCCTACTATAAAAAGCCAGTCAGATAGACAACCTATGGAGGACCATCCTATCTCTGAACTGTCTTTAAGTCTTCCCTATATAGAAAAGATCCACAAGGACAAAAAAATGAAGTACACTACGTAGGTACTGGTACATGTGAGGACCTGACAGATAGGGATCTGTTTTCCTACCACTTTCCAAGTAGTGAAGTGCACTATTACAGCAGATGGGTTTTCTAAACAATTTTTTTGGGGGGGAATTAGATGACTCTAGAAGAAATGTCATTATTCCTATCCCTTGAATAACTTGGCATCAGGTAATGTTCTTGAAGAGTTTAAGTTCGGTGTCAGACAACATAATAAGCAATAGTTTCTAGGCTATCCTGGCAACAAATGAGCTGGTAGTGTTAAAATTATTTTCTTGGAGGAGCAGAAGTTGTCAATCTTAACTGATTTCAGAGCCACCACCCTTGGAATAGGCAAAACATTAGCATTCAGGAGTTCACCACAGTCCTAACCCCTTGCACTAAACTATTCAATCATTAGGGCAATTGCACAGGTGGTGTTTTTCATGTAGTCCAAAAACATGTACTAACAAAAAGTGGGAATACGGGAGTATGCAGCACATAATTAACCAGAGATTCTTGGACATCCAAGTAGTTTACAGAAATATTGTTAATCTGAACATAAACTTGATGGCTTCATTCATTGTATTTACTCTTGATACACTTCTGTGCTCTATCACCCTTCCAAATGAGAAAAAAGGTAATCTATATACCTAATAAAAAACAAGATGTTAAAGGAAATATATTTTTCTCTCTCAAACATATTTGAGTTGGCGAATGCCAGTGCCACATAGAAGCCCATGGCGCATTTCTGTATATGAATATACCATTTTTCCATAGAAAAGAGAGTTCCTAGTTAGTTCTAATAGCTGCATAAAAAAGACAGGTCAGGTCCAGAGTATTTCTGACTACAAGACAACAATCTGCTGTCATATTCCAAGCCTTTACTTTGAGACTTTGAGGAATGTTTGTGTACAGGCTGACAACTACAAAACTACAGTGGACACAGCCTGCAGGTAAAGAGGGGTGGGTACTTGATGCAATTTTAGAATGAATGTGGTGATGACTTTTAAGTACGTTTCCTAAGACTATCACTTGCTGAAAAAGGTATCAAGGTATTGTGAGACTTTGTAGCAAATGATCAGACATCCCGGAGGACATTTGGATAAGGAGAGAGAGAAGACTCTTGCTTGGGGGCACTCTTGTGTATGTACAGTAAGTATACATAAAACTTAACTTTTATTGTCTATCTCATAAAACTGTGTTAATCCTGTTTTTTGTCAAACACAAACTCAATAAAAATGGATTAAATCATTGGAAGTATATTCCCTTTTTTTTCATTGCCGCAGGGATAAACATAAGGTGGTTACCCTGAATCAATGTATACATTGCATCTAGAAAGTATTCACAGCGTTTAACTTTTTCCACATTTTGTTGTTACAGCCTTATTCCAAAATGGAATAAATTAATTTTCCCCCTAAAAATTCTACACACAATACCCCATAATGACAACATAAAAAAAAAGTTTTTGGGAAATTTTTGCAAATTTTAAAAAAAGTTTTGGGGAAATTTTTGCAAATTTATTAAAAATAAAAACCAAGAAAACACATGTACATAAGTATTCACAGCCTTTGCTCAATACTTTGTAGATGTACCTTTGGTAGCAATTACAGCCTCAAGTGTTTTTGAATATGATGCCACAAGCTTTGCACAACTGCAGTATCTTTGGGCAGTTTCATCCATTCCTCTGTGCAGCACCTCTCAAGCTCCATCAGGTTGGATGGGAAGTGTCGGTGCACAGCCATTTTCAGATCTCTCCAGAGATGTTCAATCGGATTCAAGTCTGGGCTCTTGCTGGGCCACTCAAGGACATTCACAGAGTTGTCCTGAAACCACTCCTTTGATATCTTGGCTGTGTGCTTAGGGCCACTGCCCTGCTGAAAGATGAACTGTTGCCCCAGTCTGAGGACCAGAGCACTCTGGAGCAGGTATTCATCAAGGATGTCTCTGTACATTGCTGCATTCATCTTTCCCTTTATCCTGACTGGTCTCCCAGTTCCTGCCGCTGAAAAACATCCCCACAGCATGATGCTGCCACCATCATGCGTCACTGTAGGAATGGTATTGGCTTGGTGATGTGCAGTGCCCGGTTTCCTCCAAACATGATGCCTGGCATTCATGCCAAAAAGTTCAATCTTTCTCTCATCAGACCAGAGTATTTTGTTTCTCATGGTCTGAAAGTCCTTCAGGTGCCTTTTTGCAAACTCCAGGTGAGCTGCCATGTGCGTTTTACTAAGGAGTGGCTTCCATCTGGCCACTCTACCATACAGGCCTGATTGGTGGATTACTGCAGAGATGGTTGTCCTTCTGGAAGGTTCTCCTCTCTCCACAGGGGAATGCTGTAGCTCTGACAGAGTGATTATCGGGTTCTTGGTCACCTCCCTGACTAGGGCCCTTCTCCCCTGATTGCTCAGTTTAGGCGGCCAGACAACTCTAGGAAGAGTGCTGGTGGTTCTGAACTTCTTCCATTTACGGATAATGGAGGTCACAGTGCTCATTGGGACCTTCAAAGCAGAATATATTTTTCTGTACCCATCTTCAGATTTGTGCCTCGAGAAAATCCTGTCTACAGACAATTCCTTTGACTTCATGCTTGGTTTGTGCTCAGACATGCACTGTCATGTGTGGGACCTTATATAGACAGGTGTGTGCCTTTCCAAATCATGTCCAATCAACTGAATTTGCCACAGGTGGACTCCAATTAAGCTGTAGAAACATCTCAAGGATGATCAGTGGAAAATGGATGCATCTGAGCACAATTGTGAGCTTCATGGCAGAAGCTGTGAATACTTTTTTTATGAACATGTGATTTCTTAGTTTTCTTATTTTTAATAAATTTGCAAAAATCTCAAAAAAAAGTTTTTCATGTTGCCATTACGGGGTGTTGTGTGGAGAATTTTGAGGACAAAAATGAATTTATTCCATGTAGCATAATGTAATGCCCTGAGAGCATTGGTGATATTCCCACCCTGTGTTAGTCTTGTCAGCATACACAAGTAAAAAATGCCAAATATTTATCACACTGCAGATACAAAAGATGTGTCTCCTTGTGCTATAAGAGACATATAAATACAATTTCTTCTAACCTGTTTTTGTGTTATCGGGATAACACAACTTCTCTGATGCAGGAACTTCAGTGTGCACACTGCCAGAGTTACCAACAGTCCATGACCAAAGTATACGTTTTGCTTGGGATGCTTGTTCACCTGAGACACACTGACCGTGACAACCCTCCCAGGCGAAACACACAGTATACTGTACATTGGTCACAGACTGTTGGAAACTCTGGCAGTGTGCACACTGGAGTTCCTGCATCATAGAAGTTGACAGCACTGACAGGGGTTAAGGTATTGTTGTTCAAAAACTTTCCTTCATATGTCCGGTCTCTCAGAACAGGTAGTGAGGCTGTCCTCACCTTGGGAATCATTTCCCCATGCCCATTCAGATGAGTGCAGGCTATCCTTTAAAACCCATCAGTACTGATCCAACAATCGTGCATGGCAGCATTCACTGCTGAATAGCATATGCACCGAGATGCAATTGCAAATGAAGAAGGAAGAAGGAGGTCTTTTCCTCTATTCTACAGCCTAATCCTAAAGCAAAATGTGTTATAAAAATCCCAGTAAAGAGGACATAATTCCCTGCATTTCTGCTGTGACTAACTGATGTTTTTTTTATTGGAGCTGAATTATCAAACTCCACCCAATGACCATATATGTATATATATATATATATATAATGTAACAAAATGACAGCACTCTATGTCCATAACACTGAGTCCTGGTGCAGGGTCCTGGCAATTAATATAAACACTCACTTCTTCCAAAAGAGAAAAAAGAATTAGAACAGCACTCAAGTTTAGTAGATGAAAGAAAAAAAGGGTTTTTATTCCTGACAAGCCATCTGGATATAACCCACTGCTACAGTCCGCCCGACAGCCGTTTCAACGCACAATGGTTTTCATCAGGGGCAGCTGTCACCCTGTCCGGAGTCTCTTTAAATAGCAGAGAGGGCGCCGGAAATTTTCAAACAGGAAGCCCGTCACCTGGAGGCAGCGCGTCATAGCAGCTGCCTGATTGGCTTCTTCCGTGCATGTGGGTTGTGTTGCTACAATAAACAAACCCGGCTCTCTCCTTAGCAACCCGCTCCGGCAGCGCGACATCCGTGTAGCGCAGGCAGATCTGTATTTCCGTACAGCGGCAAACAGGTAAAGTTGCTGCTGTCTGTGTCCCCAGCCAGAGGCATACCTGTAGAGTGGTCACCCCACAGTGCGCCGACAGCATGGAGATTCGACAGCCCAAAATTATACAAACCGTGAAACAAAATATAACACAAGTGAACAAACTGTACTGACTTGCACAGCAATGGTATCAAACACTCAGGGAATACTAGTATCTAAATGCAGCACAACGCCATTGCACTGATGGAATATAACCATGGTTAATAACACCATAGGTAATGCACCACCGATACTATACAGGGCAAGAGTGAAAAGTAAATGAGAGCGCCGTGTGATGTTAAGAACCAAAAGGGATAAAATAATCATCACCTGTAGGACAAAATTTGTCCCTTGGTACAATACCCGGTGACGGGCTTCCTGTTTGAAAATTTCCAGCGCCCTCTCTGCTATTTAAAGAGACTCCGGTCAGGGTGACAGCTGCCCCTGATGAAAACCATTGTGCGTTGAAATGGCTGTCGGGCGGACTGTAGCAGTGGGTTATATCCAGATGGCTTGTCAGGAATAAAACCCTTTTTTTCTTTCATCTACTAAACGTGAGTGCTGGTCTAATTCCTTTTTTTTTCTTTCTCTTTTGTAAGAAGTTAGTGTTTATATATATATATATATATATATATATATATAAAATGTTCACCATTTATTGATAAGGTAACAGTCTCCTGTAATTATACATTTGAGACATAATCAGCTTAAATCAAGAAAACATTCTTCTATCCGTACTCTCATCGACTTGAACCTTGAGCTGACAGCAAATACAGGGTTAACCTTATAAACGTACATACCAGGGATGTGAATCTCTCATTACCATTTTCTGCTCATGGTTAAAAGTAGAATTCCATATGGTTAAAAGTAGAATTCCACACAGGACACAATACGTCTGCTTTTCCAACTCTTTTTCTATTCTATATTCCAACTCTTTCTATTCTATATATTCTAGTCAATATTCCAACATCTCCTGAGTGCCTTGACAATTTATATAAAAAATACGTTTATTGTTTATATGTTTCTGATCAACTATTTTCCACTGTGTGACAAACCTTGTGAGTATCTTTAATATCCTGATAACACAAAATAGGTTAGAAGAAATTGTATTTATATGTCTCTTATAGCACAAGGAGACACATCTTTTGTATCTGCAGTGTGCTAAATGTTTGCTATTTTTTTACTTGTTAGTCTTGTTGTATGCTGACAACAAAACTAACACAGGATGGGAATATCGGCAGTGCTCTCAGCAGAGGCAGATTTAGACCTAATGGGGCCCTAAGCAAGACACTGGTTTGGGACCCCTTTCCACAAAATTATTGCAGCATGCACATCGACCACACTGATGTCCATTACTCACATTACAGCGCACAGCGGCGTCCGTTACTCCCATTACACTTCCCAGCGATGTCCGTTACTCACATTACACTGCCCAGTGACGTCCGTTACTCACATTACACTGCCCGGCGATGTCCGTTACTCACATTACACTGCCCAGCGACATCCGTTACTCACACTACACCACCCAGCGGCATTCTTTACTCACATTGCAATGGCCATTGGTGTCCATTACTCACATTACACTGCCCAGCATCCGTTATTCACATTACACCACGCAGCCATGTCTGTTACTCACATTGCAACACCCAGCAGCATCAGCTCTGCACTGAACAGGCGGAGCTGGACTTAGTACACACACACACCCAAACAAACTGTACAGGTGGCTGCTGGACTTCATCCCCCCCAGGACACACTGTGCAGGCGGTGCTGGACTTCAGATGCCCCTCCCTCCCCCCCGGATACACTGTACTCCCTGACAAGTTCGTGTTCTTCAGTGATTTGGACCTCAGGCCGTGCCGTACACCTCACAGACTTCTCCACTGGGCTCCTCTAGTCTCCATGCTGGTCAGTCACGTGTGCCACTATGCAGTAGAGGAGGAGGGCTACACTGTCACTGAAAGCGGAGAGGGCGTGAGCTGGTGCTGGTCCCAGCAGCAGCTATCCCTGCTGGGGTCGGCTCAGCCTCACATGTATGTACTTTGTAAAGAAAACTCTGTTGCAGCGCTGCTTCTGGTCACCATCCGTGGCTGCGGTCAGGCCCCATGAGACTTATGGGGCCATAAGTTCATGCCTAGGATGCCTAGCGGTAAATCTGCCCCTGGCTGTCAGGGCATTACATTATGCTACATGTGCTCAGAGAAAACTTATGTATTCCTTTATGTGAGAAACTTTGTTTATTTTTCTATTTAGCAATATATACCATTTAATCGATACCAGACTGTACTAGCATGCTGACACAAGGGTTATACAACTGTGTGTAGACTGTGTGAATAAAAGCTAGATTTTATCTAGTTGCAAATATAAACAAGGGTTTGTTTATATATATATATATATATATATATAGAGAGAGAGAGAGAGAGAGAGAGAGAGAGAGAGACAGAGAGAGAGAGAGTTTTTCAGTTTGCCGGCATGTTGAAAAAGTTGGCATGTTACTCAGAAGTTGTTACTGGATCGAGATTACAACTTTGATCACGCTACCCTACCAGCATGGTTTGTGTACAGGATCCTAACACTTAGAATGCTGGCAGTCACATGACTAACAGTGGCATCCCAACACTCAGAATCCCAACACCTGCTGAGCATGCTAATCCTCTCCCCAACCTAAGCCTAACTATCCCTTCTTGCAAACCTAATACAATGTTCATCCTTTAAATTATGCTACAAAAATGTGGTGCAACCATTCTCAATGACATATTCCTTCCATAACCAGTAAATCTTACTTACATACTTAGTGTCAGCATCAGATCTATTAGGTTTTTTACAAAATGTGACTGCCCATCTGAACAATTGTAATTCCCAATTGCTAACTATTGTTGTCATTTAGGTTCTTTGTGGGGTCGACTGAATCCAAGTGTCTTTTTCAGCAATTTTCAATGCTGCAGTCATTATCAATAACACTTAGTACAGTTTTTGCCATCAATCAAACACCCAGAATGTAAAATGTTTCTGGCCATAACATATGCTCCTTTCTTTATCCCATGACAGTTTAAGTTGGTATTTATGGTAATGTTATTTTCAATATCTCTTGTTTTTTCTGCAGCTGTTTGCTCATTTGTTTTAAATATTTGACAGTTACAGCGTGTATGTATTTTAAAGTCTCTTTTGGGCTTGCAATAACAGATAGCTGCCATCCAAACAAGGAGATTGATTGGAGTCCTGGGAGTGATTCAAATGCTGTGCAACAGGAGGCAAAGCTGCAGGCCACGAAGACTCGTATCCTTCATTACTTTACTCAATTTAGGGCTAAAGGTACCATTTAAGCATTCAATTTTGCCACTAGCTTGTGGCCTTCATGAGGTATGTAATTTACTTTGTAATCCTAATACTTTTGGAAAACTTTCCCTGTGAAATGTGTACCTCTGACAGTGTCAGTCATTTACAGTATACCAAATCTACACATAATTCTTGTTCTAATTTCTAGCAGCAAATACAGCTGTACAACATGCTGCTGGGAACCCTTCAATCCATTTTTAAACCATATCACAGATTATAAGGACATATTGAAGATTACTATGTATTGGCAGTTGAATCAAGTCAATCACTATTACCCGAAATGGACCTGATGTAGGAGGATATTTGATGTTTCTGTTGACATGGCTTTACCTGGGTTCTTCCTCAAATATATAAAGCAAGAAGTGGCCTTTTAACCTGCATGACAAACCAGGTGCACACAAGTAGCCACTTAAAAATCTACACCTACCATCCTTGTCTAAACAAGTCAGCTTATGGGCTACCTCTGACAGTGTTGTTAGATAAACTTTAGGGGCCATTGGCCTAGCATTTCCATGTCTCCACATACCAGTGTCATCTTGTTCACATTTCTTCAACTAAGGGCCATTTCCTCAGGAGCACACTTTTGCATATTGATTAAGTCCTTGTCAGTAATTAACTGAAACAATTTACATTCTGTGGAAAAATGTTAGTAATGGTCTGCTTGCTCCATTTTTCACTCCCTCATCTGCTATTCTATTCCACATAGCAATTAGGTCTTAACTACTTATATGAGCTGGATATTTAATTACTGCTACTTGCAATGGCAATTGAATAGCCTCCACAAATGTTTTTACTTGTTAAGAGTGTGCTATTGGAGTACCTGTTGCAGTTGGAAAGTATTAATGATGGCATATTGGGCCAAAATCATGAACAATTAAATACTGTAGGCAGACCTGCTTTTTGTATAGATATTTACTCTTTTACCCTGCTCTTCCTCACATGCTAATGTGCCACTAGCTCAACTATTTAGGCAGACTGAGGAGGACCTAAATCCTGTGTTTCAACAATACCATCATCTGCTATGACTGCATAGCCTATACACAATTCTCCAGTCTCAGTTTAACAACTACCATCTGTGTAACTGCATGTTGCACACAAAGGCTTAAATCATGGCCAAGCACTAAATCCCCTGTCTTATCCACCAGTGGGGCTGCAACTGCACATGCACAGATTGGTAGAGAATGAGCAAGTGTCCAATTGTACACTGTAATAACTAATAGGGCTTTGATGCTTGCCATGTAATTAAGTTAACACTCTAGCTGTAAAATACAAAATAAATGTCTTACTATATTCTACCTTACTGTATGACTACCTTAACTACATATCCCTACAAAGGTGACCATCAATATGGTAGCAATAGGGTTATTGTGAATGGACTACTTTTTTAATTTCCTGTAAGTCCTGAATTAATTGAAAATCATGTTCTCCCCAAAGATGGGATGGGAAGTGGTAAACTAGATGAACCAAGTGGTTCTTATCTGCTGTCAAATTCTGTTTCTATGTTTATGTTTCTATTCACAATACCATTAGATCTTGTTAATATAGACTGCGCCAACAACTATTTTATAACAGGAAAGACTCCTGAGTCAGTTTCAGGTTTAAGGGGATATTGTAGGAACTTAGGTGTATGCACCACTCAGTTCAGTGTTACTAAAACAGGAGCAACATTCACCATTAACTCTCTCTTGAGTACGTGTTGCCCATAATTGATGTGGCACTATAGACAGTATTTGTTGAAGTTTCACAGTTATAGAGGGTGTAACTTGGAAATGAAACAAACAAGAAGGCACCTGTGTCAAATCATGAGCTTCTGTAGAATGCTATTGTGGAATATTCAAGTACACTCCATCTGGTGTGCAATTATATTATACTACCAAATTAACACATTAAATCATGGCCAAGGACACACTGGCACACTGGTGGCTAAAAGGTGGCTATGTACTTAATAGACCAACAGTTACTGGCACTGGTTGGGTTAATGGGAGTTGCTGCACTACACCAGAAATGGCATCTGCAGATAATAAATGATCTGACAAACTTATGTTATCAGAGATATTTATCATTGAGTTGGCTGACACTTATCTACTAAAATATTATTTTTTTCCACCAATATTCACTGTTTTCATGCTGTTTAAAATCTGTACAAACAAAAGGCTTTGCTCGAGGACTCAGAGGTTTGAGGGTTGGGAGAGGGCTTAATTTATGCAACATACATCTCCCCTAATCCATATGGTCAGGGAGATATCCCTCTCTTTATGTTAACACTCCCTCTTACCCTGCCATGTCCTCTCCAGTAGGAGAGGCAATTATATGAATAATGCCCTTCTTGTCCTCACTTAAAACAAGAACTTCTTTTCTGGTACAGTGTATATTAATGAGCACCACATTGGGTATTATGCACACCATTGAAACGTTTGCAATTGTAGTGTTAGTAATTTAGTTTTCATTTCCTCTCCTTGCCTATTATAACATCATGATTACTGCACTTTGCAATACTTTCATCTCTGAAAATGGTTTTCCCTACCATTCAGGGGTACCAATCTGCAATTTACTGCTCAATGCAACCATTAACCCTCCCTTGATAACTGTTCTGTCAGTATTCTCAATCAGGGACACCAAGAGTGGGGGGAGCAGGTACTGTTTACTTGGGCTAGGACTTGTTTGAAGGTCATGGGGCCTGTGTCAGCTGCTGAGGGAGAAATTTGTCAGGAATATTCACATTGTCGCTCTCCCCCCCTCACTGTGGTGCATTTTGGCCCCTCTCCAAAGGACCTGATTAGTTGAGCCCAGGGAACATGTCATGCCAGGAGCTGGGTAACATGTGAATGAGAGGACAGAGAGAGCGGAAGATCCAGCAACAGGGACCCCAGAGAGAGATGTGCCAGGTACCACCACTCCCACAGGTACATAGCTCTTTGACTTCCACATACCGCCCTGCAGCAGCAGCATGCATCGTATTTATTTCATGTTTTGTCGGAGGGGCATGGCCACACCTCACATATTTTGGAAATGCCCCCTCCAGTATGGCCCTGTTCTCAATACAAGTATAATCTGACATTCTATTAGCTGCTGTGCTGCAGTATTCCTCAGCTGACTCATATCCTTTCTGCTTAATTGTATAATATTTTTGCCAATCAACACGTGGAGCCAAAAACAATCTAAGCTGCACTACAATATTTGCAATAGTAGCCTGATTTTTAGCACTATCCGCACATACTATTTGTCAATATCTGTTCCCTCACGCAATACATCTCTAAGCAAAACACGCCAAACACACCCTGTAGTTTTTTGCACAGTTCCAGTATCTCCATTATACTTCTGACACCTTATCACATCTATCTTTCGATCTGAACAATCTGTAATTATATTTGGAAGTTCTGAACATATCCATGTGACATGCAGTGAAATGTATCATGGTAGTTGTACCTGCCAGTTAACATCTGTTAATATTTGTGCCCCCCACAAATAAGTCTATGCAAAGCATTGTTGATTAATATAGTGGATATAATGTGCTCACCCTAATAATTCATATAATTTTGCTCTGATCGGTTGAGCTGTAACTAAGGTTACAGGATTAACAGAGGATTTGGGGAGAATATGTGCCACAGTGCACTGAAGCACAGTACTTACCAGGTCTAGCTGCGCTGGTCCCCCCAGGGCTTTGGTGCTCTGATAGCAGGCAATAGTCTACTCGCTGCCAGCGGACTCTCTGCTGCTGTGCTGCCAGGGTCAGCTTCTCTTTCTGCCATAGCTAGGCATGGGCAGCTGGCTCTCTCCTATGTCTGTAGTTGTGGTCATGTGACCACTGACATCACTGGTGCCAAATTAAAATGGCCTAGCTTGTTTAAACCTCTCTGTGTATCACTGCCAGATATTGGCATTTATCTCATACTCCAGTTTGTCTTAACTTTCAGTGTGATTCCCAGTGTTTGATCTTCATCTGGCTATTCTCCTTGCTTGATCCCCTGTACTGCTCCTATTGACTTCCCAGCTCTGACTTTGGTTATTCCTCTGATCCGATTCTGCTTGACTCCTGGTATTTCTCTAAGTGATCTCCAGTTTTTTACTACGGTTATCCTTTGACCTGATCCTACACGCCTCCTGGTAACACATTGCAATCCAAGTTCTCATTCATTTCTACTGGCTATGCTCCAGTTTGCCCTATGGCATGAAGGTACCCCTGTTCTACGTATATTTGTCAATTCCACTACATGGTCGGCATTCACACCATCAATCCAAGAGTTGTTACAATATGAGGGGAAAAGGGCATGTTTGGCGGATGAGGGGAATGTAGGTAAAATTAGGTAGATAAATTGACATGGTGGTAGAAGGCATCAGAAGTGAGGGACTTGGGAAAGTGAGTGGGTAATGAAGAGCTTAAAGAAGGAAAGAGGGCACTGACTTCAAGCCCTAAAACAGCTAGGAAGAAAGACAAGTTCGGTAGGCAAGGTAGTGGGGAGGGATTTAGAGGAGATTAAAGGGAGAAGTAAAAGGATAAATAAAATGAATACTAGAGTCCAAAAGAGGGAGCTGGGGATGAAGGGGATTGAGCTGAACGTGGTGAAGAGGTGGCGACAGTTGGAAGTGTAGCAATGAATAAGAAAGGCACAATGTAATGTCCTCTGTACATAACTGTAATTAGGGTGCTTATTTATCAAAGCTTGGAGAGAGATGAAGTACTAACCAATCAATCCCTAGCTTTCTTTTTTTTTTTTAAACACAGTAGGTAAAATGACAGTTAGGAGCTAAATGGTTGGTACTTTATCTCTCTCCACTTTAGCTCTTGCCAATGTTTGATACATCTGCCCCTATGTTCTTCAAGCCTGGCTGAGGTATGTTGAAACTCAGATAGAGTATACTATGCTTAGTAAACATTACTTCTTAATAATCAACATTATGCATCAATCTTAAACTTTGAAAATACAGTTAAGTCAGCTTGAAGAAAAGAAACTTAAACATGCAACTAATGCGATTCTTCCTCCAGGGATAGAAGTATATGAGCACAAGACCCAAAGGATAACTACTTCTAACTGAGTGATCGTGTAGACATCCTGTTTCACATAATTTAGTCAGCACAAAATACATTACATAATAATTTAAATCAAATAAGCTGGCAGGGAATTGATACTCCTTTCTACATAATGTTCATGCTAGGATTTGAATTACTGTCAGACGTCTGGTGTCAGCAAATGGTATAATCTTAGCTTTGGCTTTGTGACTAACTTTCCCATTTCTGTCTTACTTTTATTACCGTAATTTGATAAAAACTTTTTAATGATATTGTTAGAAGTAAAAAAAAAAGTACTAAGCATGTGTATGCTGAAATATAGTATGAGAAAAACAAACGTCTGATGTTTCAAAATTACATCTCCATACATGTTTCCATATGGTGTGGGTATCGGCGAATTTTGGAACACCAGATGTTGTTGAATTACAATGCATTTCCCTTGAGGCACAGCCAATCAGCAGCTGATTATAGATTGTAATTTATTTAACTGTCAGTAAATCAGACACATTCCAACTGTAATAATCGCCATAAGGATATATTGCTCTAGTCATCCTTACAAATATATCCTAAGAAATAGGATTTGATTGTCTTAACTAAACAACACAAAATTACTGGTGTCTGGCATTATTTTTCCACCGCATATAATGTCTGATGCTGAAGTACAAGTTATGGATCTCCACATTTCTCTCTCAGTTGAACTCTACATTATGTGGATCCAGACCTTGAAGCACTTGGGAATAAGATGCTGCCCAGCATGTTCTGGCTGTGTCAAAACACTGGGGCCCCGCTGGTGAACAGATTAATTACTGCAGCTGATTCCTACTCTGAAGAACCAGAGTCTGAGCTGCAGATGCCAAAGTACTAAAGGCCCATACACACTTGACGATAAAATGAGCGACGTCGTTCATTTCAGCCCTCATCAACGACGTCGCTCATTATATCGTCAAGTGTGTATGCATCCGACGACCACCGATGCGCGGCCCCGTGGGACGTTAACGACCCTCGCTTATCTGTGGAGCATGTATGCTCAATTTCCACTATGGTTGTTACCGACCAGAGACGTCGTTGAATGTGTATGGTGTGAACGACCAACGACCAATGACCAAGCCACTGTTCACCAGCCCTGTTCCCAGCTCATTATTTTAATAAACTGTTCAGCTTGGATGCTTCAACGATGAATGGTCTTTGGTCGTTGGTTTTTGGTCGTTGGTAGTGTGTATGCTCATGTCGTTTGCTCAGCTGTTCAAGGGAAGTTCAAGGGAAGTCGTTAACGACGGTCGTTAACGATGTGTGCATCGTCAAGTGTGTATGGGCCTTAACTCTTCTCCCTGAGACCCTGCTCCCTCACTCTACATCCCCGTCCCTTCCTCTCCTCCACTACGTCTGTCTATTCAGCTACTCCCTCTTATTCCTTCCTGTGACCCCGTCCCCTCACCCTGAAACCGTGTACTGTAGCCTGTCTCTGTATTCTTGCTGTCACACAGCTTTGCTGACACAGGAGGCAGGACACTCAGGACAGAGCTCAGCAGGGACAAGATAGATCCTCCCTCTGGACAGATAAGTGTCAATGAAGGTGTGATAATGTTTTAATGTTAGATTTTTTTCTGGGGGGGTTGATGTAAATGTTAATACTGTCTGTGGTGTAGGGTAGCATGTATTAATTTTGTAGTGTTTGTGTGTGTCTCAGGGGATTTATTCATATTATCTGTGTTATAGGTGGGTCACTGTGATGCTCTCTGCATTATATAGCAGGCACTGTGATGCTTCCTGCATTATATAGCAGGCACTGTGATGCTTCCTGCATTATATGGTGGTCACTGTGATGCTCTCTGCATTATATGGCAGGCACTGTGATGCTTCCTGCATTTTATGGTGGTCACTGTGATGTCTTTGTATTAAATGGTGGTTGCTGCATTGTCTCTGTACTAGTATCTCTCTCACCACTGTTGCCCTAGTTCCCTTACTCTCTCAGCTCTGTTTCTCCTCCCCCCTGCCCCATCTGTGTCTATCTCTTTTATCTCTGTCCCCCTCCTATCTGTATCATCTGTTCCACCTTCTGATTCTCTGTTTCTCATCTCTGTTACTCTACCTCGCTCCCCCCATCTCTCTCTGTCTCTCTCTCTCTCTTTTGATCTAACACTTATGTCCTCCCTGTGTCCCTGTCTCCGGGGAGGTCATGGGGTGATTTTCGGTTGGCAGGGTTTCGGCTCCATGTGTATGTGTGACTTGATGCACGGTTCTGCATCCAAAAATCATTGGGTGAGAAGAGAAACTGTGTCTGTCAGGCAGCCAGTGAGACAGACATTAAGTAGGATTATACACTGCTCAAAAAAATAAAGGGAACACTTAAACAACACAATGTAACTCCAAGTCAATCACACTTCTGTGAATTCAAACTGTCCACTTAGGAAGCAACACTGATTGACAATCAATTTCACATGCTGTTGTGCAAATGGAATAGACAAAAGGTGGAAATTATAGGCAATTAGCAAGACACTCCCAATAAAGGAGTTGTTCTGCAGGTGGTGACCACAGATCACTTCTCAGCTCCTATGCTTTCTGGCTGATGTTTTGGTCACTTTTGAAAGCTGGCAGTACTTTCACTCTGGTGGTAGCATGAGATTGAGTCTACAACCCACACAAGTGGCTCAGGTAGTGCAGCTCATCCAGAATGGCACATCAATGCGAGCTGTGGCAAGAAGGTTTGCTGTGTCTGTCAGCGTAGTGTCCAGAGCATGGGGGCGCTACCAGGAGACAGGCCAGTACATCAGGAGACGTGGAGGAGGCCGTAGGAGGGCAACAACCCAGCAGCAGGACCGCTACCTCCACCTTTGTGCAAGGAGTAACAGGAGGAGCACTGCCAGAGTCCTGCAAAATGACCTCCAGCAAGCCACAAATGTGCATGTGTCTACTCAAACGATCAGAAACAGACTCCATGAGGGTGGTATGAGGGCCCGACATCCACAGGTGGGGGTTGTGCTTACATCCCAACACCGTGCAGGACGTTTGGCATTTGCCAGAGAACACCAAGATTGGCAAATTCGCCACTGGCGCCCTGTGCTCTTCACAGATGAAAGCAGGTTCTCACTGAGCGCATGTGACAGATGTGACAGAGTCTGGAGATGCCAAGGAGAATGTTCTGCTGCCTGCAACATCCTCCAGCATAACCGGTTTGGCAGTGGGTCAGTAATGGCGTGAGGTGGCATCTCTTTGGGGGGCAGCACAGCCCTCCATGTGCTCGCCAGAGGTAGCCTGACTGCCATTAGGTACCGAGATGAGATCCTCAGACCCCTTGTGAGACCGTATGCTGGTGTGGTTGGCCCTGGGTTCCTCCTAATGCAAGCCAATGCTAGACCTCATGTGGCTGGAGTGTGTCAGCCGTTCCTGCAAGACGAAGGCATTGATGCTATGGACTGGCCTGCCCGTTCCCCAGACCTGAATCCAATTGAGCACATCTGGGACATCATGTCTCGCTCCATCCACCAACGCCACATTGCACCACAGACTGTCCAGGAGTTGGCGGATGCTTTAGTCCAGGTCTGGGAGGAGATCCCTCAGGAGACCATCCGCCACCTCATCAGGAGCATGCCCAGGCGTTGTAGGGAGGTCATACAGGCACGTGGAGGCCACACACACTACTGAGCCTCATTTTGACTTGTTTTAAGGACATTACATCAAAGTTGGATCAGCCTGTGGTGTGTTTTTCCACTTTAATTTTGAGTGTGACTCCAAATCCAGACCTCCATGGGTTAATAAATTTGATTTCCATTGATAATTTTTGTGTGATTTTGTTGTCAGCACATTCAACTATGTAAAGAACAAAATATTTAATAAGAATATTTAATTCATTCAGATCTAGGATGTGTTATTTTAGTGTTCCCTTTATTTTTTGAGCAGTGTATAATAGTTATCTATCCAAATAATAGCAGCAGTGGTCAACAGTGTCAAAAGCAGCAGAGAGATCTAGAAGAATAAGTAGTGTGTAATGGCCTTTCGATCTAGCAGTGACTAGATAATTCTCTACTTTGGTCAGTGCCGTCTCTGTGGAGTGTTGGGCACGAAAGCCTGACTGAAGTGGGTCCAATAAGTTGTGGGAGTTAAGAAAGTGTGTAAGGCGAGTGTAGGCAAGTCTCTCAAGTAGCTTGGAGAGACCTGGTAGCTGAGAAATGGGACGGTAATTAGAGAGTGTGTTTTGGCCAGAGTTGTGTTTTTTTTAGAATGGGAGTAATCACTGCATGTTTAAACAGAGAAGGAAAGATACCAGTAGAGAGAGAGAGAGATTACAGATTTTAGTTAAGGTTGGGATAAGCACAGGAGTTTTATTGACCTGTGAGGGTACAGGATCAAGAGGACAGGTAATTGAGTAGGAGGATGAAAAGAGTGTAGATACTTCATCTTCACTTGTGGGATCAAATTAAGAGAAAGTGCCAGAGGGTTCAGGTAGGGAATTGAGCAGGTCACTGGCTGTATTAGAGCATACCATTTCATCTTGGATTTTATCAATCTTATCCATGAAGTAGGAAGGCAAGTTCTTGTGCACTGATAGTAGCTAGTGGGGGAGGTGAGGGAGGGTAAAGAAGTGATTTAAATGTATTGAAAAGACGCGTGGGGTTGGTGGCATGATGAGATATGAGATATTGGAAATACGTTTGTTTGGCAGTGTCCAGGGCCTGACGATAGGAGTGGTAGGTGGTCTTATATGTGAGAAAGTCACTTGGATTCTGAGATTTACGCCACTGACATTCTACTTTACGTGACAGTTTTTGTAGATGTCTTGTTGATTTAGAGTGCCTCGGTTGGCATCTAAGCCTACGTGGAGTGTGATGGGTAGCTGGAGCCACTTCATCAAGGGCACTCTCTAGGGTCTGGTACAGGTGGGAAACAGCAGTGTCAGGTGTGGTAAATGTAGAGATTGGCGAGAGAAGTTGTTGCAGAGAAGTGGAAAGATGTTGAAAATTTATATTGTTAGTGTTTCTGCGGGTTAGAGGAGGCTTGCTTGGTTTTAGTGTCATAGAATTTAGAGTAATAGAAGAGATTGTGGAGGTGATCAGATTGTGATCAGAGAGAGGGAAATGAGTGTTAATGAATTCGGAAACTGAGCAGAGCCTGGTGAACACAAGATCAAGGCAGTGGCCCTCCTGGTGAGTAGAGGAGTTGGACCATTGGGTGAAGCCAAGAGAGGAGGTTAGAGAGAGGAGTTTGGAGGCATGAACAGATTGTGGACTGTCAAGAGCTATATTGAAATCACCCATAATGATGGTGGAGATGTCAAAGGATAAGAAGTGTGGGAGCCAGACAGAAAAATCTTCTAGAAATTGTTGTTTGGGTTGCCCAGGAGGGCGATAGATAGCTGCAACACACAGAGAGAAGGGGTGAAAATCCTGATAGAGTGAACTTCAAATGGTGGAAGAATAGATCAAAGCGCTCCAACAACACCCAATGATATACACACACACCAATAAGGTAAAAAAATAAACAATAGCAGTACCGTGCTATATAGTATCCAGATAATGATACAGAATTTTCAGGCTCTGTAATGAATTGTAACTCCCTTACCTATAGGAGAGCTTTTAAGGCTCATGGAGGAGTACAAAGAAAAAAGAAAGTGCAATAGTGCAGTTATCCTTTTTACAACAATAAATGTATTTTATCCATCACATTTATACCTAACAGAAGCAGTCAATGGCACATAGACATCCTCATTGGCAGTAACAGCAACAGGTGTCAAAGTTCTGAAGATCACAGATGGAAACTCCACGGATGAATATTTCAGTAGCAAAGTGTAACCCCTTCACACCTGCATGAGCATAGATCGCTCGTGGGGGGTATAAATAGTAGACAAAGTGCAATAGTGCAGTTAACCTTTAAAAGCATACACATTTATTTTTAAACATCGCACTTACACCAAAACAGACCATTAAAAACATAGAAATGTATCTCCAAATGGCTTCAGCAGCAGCTGGTAACAGGGTCCTGAGTGCTCCAGGTGGATAAAGGAACCGAGGTTGGAGGCTCCGGAAACCGCGATCCAAGACAGCAACCCGATGCCAGCTAAAGATGTAAGTCCAAATGGGAAGATACAACAGGGAGACACGTACGCTTAACGCGTTTCAGACAGTCTTTGTCCTTCCTCAGGAGCGTATTGAGATCTCCCCGTACCTCCTACTTATATCCTGACTAATACAACATCAGCTGTGCTACATTTCCGCTAATCGGAGCAACGTCCAACACACGCATGCGCCGGGGGGTCGTACGGCCGGATCCAGTATGGCCGTGCATTCCATTTCACCGGAAGTGTCCGCGCCGAGATCACATGGCCGGAATCTATTGTAGTCATGCGTTCCAAAACACCGGAAGTCGCTGTAACAGCGGTTTGTTTGCATTCCAATCCTTAGCAGCATTTATATCTTATAAGTAGACATTTTTAGATACTACTCCAATTAATAACGAAGTCATCAGTTTGTATAGCAATACCTCAAAAAATTAAAACATTGTCAAGAACAAATAAATAAAAACAAATAATAAAATGATACAATGGTATAGAACAAAACTAGCAGCAGATGTATATACACACAGTGTATGTGAAAAATTGTGACAGTAAGATTCCAACACCACCCCCTTTACTATTATTAGGCCTGGATGTGTGTGTGAAGTGGAAACCACCATGTGACAGTGCTGCAGGGGAGGCCGTGTCTGATTGTGTGAGCCATGTTTCTGTTATAGCCAGCAGATTAAAGTTGTGAGATATGAAGAGGTCGTGGATGGATGTTAGTTTGTTACAAACAGAGCGTGCATTCAATAAAGCACATTTTAGTGACTTGGAGGGGGATGGGAGACACGTGATATTTATGAGGTTAGATGGATTTCTATGTTGTTTTGAGATAGCTGAGTGTGAGAGGGACAGGTGGTTGGGGCCTGGATTTGGTGATATGTCACCAGCTAATAAAAGCAGAAGAGTGAGATAAATATGGGTGAGTGTTTGCGAGTGTTTATTCTGGTGGCCAATTATGGTTGTCAAAGTACTTGCAGAGAAATAAGTATAAATCTCATGAGTGTTTAGAAGAGGGGAGTGGAGAATAGAAGCTGTAATGTGCACAGAGGGGTGAGTTTTAGGATGAGAGTAGAATGTGTTAAATTTGGTGAGAATTCCATGAATTGAGATAAGAAACAGTAGTTTGATGAACATGCTGTGTTCGTTTGTGAGATCATTTTGGGTTAAGTAGTGTAGGAATAAGTTGTTTAAGTAAGTTACCTTTCCTTGATGGTGCTCAATGTTTGTTCAACTGTTTTTTTAACTGTTCGGATAACACACTTCTTATGGTAGCCATACATCAGGAAGATATCGTTCCAACCAGCCAACTAGTTGGCTGGTTGGAACGATAATCTGGCAGTGTGTGGGAGGAAACGACTATCAGCCGTTTGCTCCCACACGCTAAAAAACGGCCAGAAACGGTCTGTCCAACTAGTTGGGAAAATCAAACCTGTTTGATTTTCCCAACTAATCGTTCAGGTGTAGGGGGAACTGTCCCTCCAACTGAACGATAAGTAGGCAGACACTGGCCAGCAGCGTCTGCCTACTTTAGTCCCCACCCACATTGCCATCATTGCCAGGCTGCCCCTGACAGCCCGTGATCAGCGGCAGCAGTGGTGTGGGAGCCGGGAGCAGGACCAGGGGCAACTGCTGCAATCCATCATGGCCGGGATGCCTCTCTCCCCTCGGGATCAGCGCAGATGAAGGCCCAGAGCTGATGGTGCATGTCACTGTCACTACCCTTCCCTACCAGCACACGCGATGACTCTGTCCCGCATCCCCCGACACCTGTTCACCCCCGCCGATACCTGCTCTCTAGCACCTCAGTACAGCCGGCTGCGGCACTGTGCATAGATAGATACCTGTCAGTGGCAGCAGCTGAGTGGCAGGAGAGCGGCAGTGCTGATCTGCAGTGTCCCCTGCTAGCACAGCACCTGCAAACACCCGGCTCCTCCCCTTACTCCCACGCAAGCACCACCCTCCGGGCACCTTCAGTGTCCTCTGCCCGCACACCGTGAGTATCTGGCACCTTATAAACACCCCTGCCACGCTGTGAACACCACCCGGGAGAGCACCTGCAGTGTCCTCTGCCCGCACCACCTGGCCATCACAGCAGGACTCAGGAGCCTAAGCAGGGGTTGAGACAGCAGCAACAGGTCTGCGCCCGACCCACCACCGCCGCCTGTACTCTCATACAGCGGCCACTTCCAGTGGCGCACGCAGGGGGGGTTTCTGAGTACCCAGAAACCCCCCTGACAGACCAATTTTTTTCCCCCCTGTAACGGGTCACCGACCGCGGGCCGCGATCAAGCCCCGCCCCTTGAGCACTGGCTCCGCCCCCTCTTCAAACGCCCGCGAATCGCGTGTTATGTAGACTAGTCTGCAGTGGAGAGGGAAGATCCGTCCTTGCTCTGCAGCTTGATCTCTGCCTCCCTCTGTCCCTCATCCACTGTCCAAAGTTGCTGCTATTGTGTATGTATGAATGTATCCATCCATCTGTTGTGCTGTGTATATATATATATATATATATATATATATATACTGTGTGTATATATATGTTTATATGTGTGTGTATATATATATATATGTGTGTGTGTGTGTATGTGCCTGCTGTGTATATCTATGTATGTACCTACTGTATGTGTGTATGTATATATATATATATATATATATATATACACACACACTAAGTACATACATGCATAGATATACACAGCAGGTACATATATATATATATATATATATATATATATATATAATGTACCCTCTGGGTATATATGTACCTGCTGTGTGTGTTTACATATATATATATATATATATCTATATATATATATATCTATATATATATATATATATATATATAGATATATATATATAATGTATGGGTTGGGTTGGGTTCTGAGTGCCGGCGGTCAGAATACTGACTGCTGCATCCCGATTGTGAGAATCCCGACAGGCGGAAGGTAAGTATACTGTATACATTAGTAGTGCCCCCCTAACCCTCCAGGCACCACATACTCCCCCCACAGTACAAATAGCACTGCACAGCTGGCTCACCACCCTCCTCATCCTCATGGTACAAGCGCCAATGGTACTGCACAAACAACTCAATTGATATTTGATTCATGTAATGGTAATATTGAAAGATTTTTTTTTTTTAAGATGAAGCGCTTGATTGAAAATAATACTACAGTATATACTAATTAGACTCCTAGTGCAGCTAGTAACGCAAGGGTTACCCATCCCTTGAAGGAAAAAAGAAAAGCAAAACAATATGTTACAGCGCAGGAGGGTCTAATTTTAAAACAGTTTATAAAAATAGATACCTGTACACATTAATACTAAAAAGGACAACCGGACGGTTTAATTAGCGCATATTATACAAAATGTGTTGTTCACACATAGTAAAACAATCTGCTTCAAAGGTATGTGTTACAATGTAGCAAGAAACCTCTCTCAGTCCGGATACTTAGTAGCACAATGTAAGCTGTAAAAATTGATTCAGTTGCCAATGTATCCAACAGTCTCAAATAGCTGAACAGCCACGTAATAATTTTTTTTTTCCTGTTTAAAGTGCCTCAAATAAAATCAATGCTGCGTTTTTCTGCTCTGCCAACAAGATCAGTTTTTGACACATACTGTATATCTGCAGCTTTCAATGGCCACTTACACTGTGCTACCAAGTATCCGGACAGAGGCCCTCATTCCGAGTTGATCGCTCGCTAGCTGTTTTTAGCAGCCGTGCAAACGCTAGGCCGCCGCCCACTGAGAGTGTATTTTAGCTTAGCAGAAGTGCGAATGAAAGGATCGCAGAGCGGCTACAAAATAATTATGTGCAGTTTCAGAGTAGCTTCAGACCTACTCAGCGCTTGCAATCACTTCAGACTGTTCAGTTCCTGTTTTGACGTCACGGACACGCCCTGCGTTCGCCCAGCCATGCCTGCGTTTTTCCTGACACACCTGCGTTTTTTCCAACACTCCCTGAAAACGGTCAGTTGACACCCAGAAACGCCCTCATCCTGTCAATCACTCTGCGGCCAGCAGTGCGACTAAAAAGCTTCGCTAGACCCTGTGTGAAACTACATCGGCCGTTGTGAAAGTACGTCCTTTAAAAAAAAAACATTATTTATTCAAAACATGCAGAAGTAGGCAGGCACTGTCCGCCTACTTCTGTGACATCACAAGTTGGACAGAAGTTGGCAGGTTGGTTGGTCTGATGAAAAGTTGGTTAGATGTGTGGAGCACTGATGAAAAGTTGGTTAGATGTGTGGAGCACTGTTTTAGTTGAACAGACAAGTTGGATGGTTGGAAGTTTGGAGTGTTGGAGAAAAGTTGGTTTGAAGTTGGTCTGATGTATGGCTAGCTTTAATTCCACATTTATTAAATTCCACGCAAGCTACCCCCAGCAAGCTGACCCCTTGACTGATCTAAAGAATTACTGTCTCTGATTAAGAACAGGCCTACCTCTGAACATCTGGTCACCTGATTGAAATGCTAATTGATCAAATAACATAGATTGCACTGGGTGGGTACACAGGCAAAAACTACTCTAATTAGCCACAATAAACTCAATCACATTCATAGGAAATGTCAAGAAACACATCACATACATTCAAAGAGATGATGTTGATTTTCAAGCAGCATGTGTGTTAATCTGAGCCTGGTAGTGTTAAATTCCACGCAAGCTACCCCCAGCAAGCTGACCCCTTGACTGCACAGTGTGAGAGAGGTTGAGTTATGCGGACAGCCAGGAGAGGGCAGTATCATGCAGACCAAAGGATTGAAGGATTTGCAGGAGGAGAGGGAGTGTCAAAAGCAGCAGAGAGGTCAAGGAGAATAAGCAGAGAGTAGTGGCCCTTGGCTTTAGCAGCATGGAAGTCAGTTTCAATGGAGGATGGATGCAAAACTAAAATGGGTCAAGCAGGGAGTGGGAGGAAAGAAAGGCAATAGACAATATGGTCAAATAGTGGTTGTAGACAATATGCTCAAATAGTTTGGAGGCAAAAGGGTGGAGAGAGATGGGTTGGTAGTTGCAGATCAAGGGTAGTTGTTTTAACAATAGGGGAGACAAGTGCATACTTAAAGGCAGAGGTACAGTGCAAGATGAGAGAGAGAGATTGAGGGCAAAATGGGAATAGGAAGAAGTAGAGAGGTAGTGGAGGAGGTAGAGGGGGATAGGGTCTAGTGGAGAGGTGGAGTGTGGGACTGGACTGGATGAGGGCCATGACTTCATCTCCAGATACAGGGAAAAATAAGTCAGAGTTTGTAATATGGATAGAGAGAGGTGGTCACGGAAATGAGGGGGCAGATTGTTGAGAGTCTGGTGGGATGTAATGTTCTGACATATGGAGTCAATTTTCAGTGTGAAATATGTGGCAAAGCCAAGGGCAGAAAGTGAAGAGAGGAGTTGAGGCAGATGTGGGCAGAGGAGGGAGTTGATAGTAGCAAAGAGATGCCAGGGGGTTTAAAGACTAGGAGGAGAGGAGGTTCTTGAAGTATGACTGTTTAGAGATGGACAGGTTAGCACTTTAGGTTGAGAGCATAAATTAGAATGTGATTTCCTCCATTGTCGCTCGGTGGTATGTGAACATTTTTGCAGAAATCTGGTGAATTTGGAATGCCAAGGTTGAGCTGTGAGGGTGAATAGTGATTGCTGGACCAACAGAGTAATGTCATGCAGCGGCCGCAGCCGCCGTACTTACCCCTCAGGGCACGCTGGGTCTCCGTGCGGCCGTCCTCGCTGGCGGTCTCCGGCTCCCGGCGCTCCGTCCCGCGATCGTGAGTGTGGACGTCGCGGGTACGCCCGGCGTCCACTGAAGGTGCGGGTAACGTCATCAACACTTCCCACCAATCAGGTACTGGCGGGAAGTTCAAATTCAGACGCCGGGCTGAGCTCCGGCGCCTGAGTATCATCTTTTCTACTTAGAAGTTGTGATCTCCAGTGCTCCTGTATTGCTGTGGCTCTCCGTGCCTCCAAGCACCTCAGCGTCTCCATTCACCTCCGTGCATCCAAGCACCTCAGCATCTCCACGCACCTCCGTGCCTCTAAGCACCTCAGCGTCTCCACGCACCTCAGTGCCTCCAAGCACCTCAGCGTCTCCACGCATCTCCGTGCCTCCAAGCACCTCAGCGTCTCCATGCACCTCAGTGCCTCCAAGCATCTCAGCGTCTCCAAGCACCTCCGTGCCTCCAAGCACCTCAGCGTCTCCACGCACCTCAGTGCCTCCAAGCACCTCAGTGTCTCCACGCACCTCAGTGCCTCCAATCACCTCAGCGTCTCCACGCACCTCAGTGCCTCCAAGCACCTCAGCGTCTCCACGCACCTCAGTGCCTCCAAGCACCTCAGCGTCTCCACGCACCTCCGTGCCTCCAAGCACCTCAGCATCTCCACGCACCTCAGTGCCTCCGAGCACCTCAGTGTCTCCGAGCACCTCAGTGCCTCCAAGCACCTCAGTGCCTTCCAGCTCCTCAGTATCGCTCTCGGTGAGCTCACGGTATTCTTCACCAAATTCATCAGCGCCTTTTCAAGTCTTGTCTTTCAGGAGACCTTCCGCATCCACACGTGCCTCCTGCCTGTCATCCAAATCCTGCATGAGGAAAACCTACATTCGGCCATCTCTGCTGCGGTCCAGTTGCGGTGCCTCTTCCTGGTCATCGGAAGAAACCCCGAGTCCACAACACTCCCAAACCAGGTCAGTGATAGTATACTCAGGCCTCATGGATCCGGGGGATCGGAACACAGAGTCGAGCGCCATCCAAAGTTTGGCTTCCCGAGTTCAGACTCAGGAGGCGACACAGGGCCAGGTGATGCAATATCTCCAGGAATTGTCCGGCCGATTGGATCAAATTCAAGCATCCTTAGCTTCTGTAATTCTGGTTTCAGTTCCCGTAACTGCTCCAGTTGCCGTTTCAAGTAACGTCCAACCTCCGGCCGGTACCAGGTCACGCCTTCAGCTTCCTACTCCTTCCCGCTATAATGGGAATCCAAAGAATTGCCGTGGTTTTTTAAACCAGTGCGAGGTGCACTTCGAGCTTCTCTCTCATAATTTCCCGACGGATCGGTCTAAGGTGGCGTATATTATTTCCCTGCTCGAAGGGTCAGCGTTGGATTGGGTGTCTCCGTTATGGGAACGATCTGATCCCGTGGTTTCCAACTACACCAACTTCATCACGTCCTTTCGAAGAATCTTCGACAAGCCCGGCAGGATGACCACTGCTTCTTCTGACTTGCTCCGTGTCCGTCAGGGCTCCTGCTCCGTGGGTCAGTACGTGGTTCATTTCCAGACCATTGCCTCTGAACTTCGCCCGAATAATGACGCCCTGAGGGTTGCCTTCTGGAACGGTCTCTCCGACCGGCTGAAAGATGAGTTGGTCACTAGGGATCTGCCGGATTCATTAGAAGAGTTGATCTCCCTCTGCGTCAAGGTGGATCTTCGGATGCAGGAGCGTGGAGGAGGACGTAGTCGTTCAGATCGTTCCAGGTTCCGGCTTCCTCCTCCTAGGCCGGCGGCTGTGCCCAGTTCGGACGAACCCACGCAAATTAACCGGTCCCGACTGTCTCCGGAGGAAGACAGCGTCGTCGTGAGGGTAAACTTTGCCTTTACTGTGGAGCCGCAGATCATTTCCTCAAGTTTTGTAAATCCCGTCCGGGAAACGGGCAGGCCTAGCTTGTTCCGGAGGAGTCAAGTTGGGAGTCACGTCCAAATCTTCTCCGACTTTGGATTGCTTACTTTCCGTGTCTTTGACCTCTAAGTCAGTTGCCAAATCTTTTAATGCCCTATTGGACTCTGTGGCTGCTGGGAATTTTGTTTCTTTCTCCTGTGCCCAAGGTCTGGATTTAAAGTTGCGGTCTATCAAACAGCCTATTTCTTTGACTGCTATTAATGGAACCAGAATATCCAATGGCCTCATTACATATCGCACAGAGCCTGTTAGGATGCAGGTCGGAGCGCTACATCAAGAACATCTAGAACTCCTAGTGATTCCGGAGATGCCTCACTACCTTGTCCTCGGGTTGCCTTGGCTCAAAACCCATAATCCCCACGTTGACTGGAAGTCTTTACAAATTCTGTCTTGGAGTTCTTTTTGTCACGCTAACTGTCTCACTCCTGTCTGTCCGCCCGTGTCTCTTCTAAGTCGGATGAAGAGCTTATTCCGGAGGCGTATCAAGAGTACAAGGATGTGTTTTCGGAACATGCGGCTGACCAGTTACCACCCCATAGGCCTTGGGACTGTCCCATTGACCTAATCCCAGAGAAGATGCTGCCCCGTGGCCGCACATATCCTTTGTCACTTCCCGAGACTCAAGCCATGTCGGACTATATTAAGTCCAATCTTCTCAAGGGATTCATTCGCCCCTCTACTTCCCCGGCTGGAGCAGGTTTCTTTTTCGTGAAGAAGAAGGACGGGGGTTAAGACCATGTATCGATTACCGCGGCCTAAACGATATCACCGTCAAAAATAAATACCCCTTGCCACTAATTACAGAGTTATTTGATAGGGTTCGTGGCGCCCACGTTTTCTCCAAGCTCGATTTGAGGGGAGCCTATAATCTTATACGTATCCGAGAAGGGGAGGAATGGAAGACAGCCTTCAATACGAGGAATGGGCATTACGAATATCTGGTGATGCCGTTCGGCCTTAGTAATGCCCCCGCCGTCTTTCAAGGATTCGTCAACGAGATCTTTCGAGACATGTTATATCGAAGTGTTGTGGTATATTTAGACGACATACTGATTTTTTCCAAAGATCTTACTGAACACAGGACACAGGTCAAAGAGGTGCTCCACCGTTTACGAAAGAATCATCTCTATGCTGAGATCTCCAAATGTACCTTCGAAGTAACATCAATTCCGTTCCTCGGTTATATCATCTCAGGGAAGGAGCTTCGCATGGACCCGGAGAAACTTTCCGCCATTCGTGACTGGACTCAGCCCCTCTCTTTGAAAGCAATACAAAGATTCCTGGGCTTTGCGAATTATTACAGGAAATTCATTAGGGGTTTCTCCACCATAGTCGCACCCATTACCGCCTTGACCAGAATGGGCTCCAACCCGGGTTTGCGGTCTCCAGAGGCCATGGAAGCTTTCACCTATTTAAAATCAGCTTTTATGTCAGCCCCGGTCCTCCAACAACCAAATTTCGAAGAACCTTTTTTCCTGGAAGTTGATGCGTCCTCGGTCGGAGTCGGAGCCGTTCTCTTCCAGTACTCCTCGGATAAGAAATTGCATCCGTGTGACTTCCACTCTCGTAAATTCTCTCCGGCCGAACGGAATTATTCTATTGGTGATCAGGAACTTTTAGCAATAAAATCTGCTCTGGAGGAGTGGAGGTATCTTTTAGAAGGGGCCAAACATGTAATTACTATCTACACCGATCACAAAAATTTGTTGTACATCAAAACCGCACAGTGTTTGAATCCTTGTCAAGCTAGATGGGCGCTTTTCTTCACTCGATTTTCTTTTGTTATCAAGTACCGGGCCGGGACTTTCAACACTAAAGCGGATGCGCCTTCTCGTTCACAAACTCCTACAGATGAAGAGAATTCTTTTAAACGGAGTTTATTTCTGAATCCAATTTCTGTTTCCGCTGCTTCCACTACTCCGAGTCCTCCCCCTGGAAGGATGTCTGTACCAACTAAATTCCATCCGAAAATACTGCAGTGGGCTCATAACTCCAAGTTCTCCGGTCATCCTGGTATCCAGAAGATGTTCAAGTTTCTGCAAAAATCTTACTGGTGGGACACCATGAGGAAGGATGTACAGGATTACGTTAACTCTTGCCCACAGTGTACGCAGCATAAATCTCCTCGTCTGCCTCCTGCCGGGTTGCTTCGTCCTCTGTCCATTCCTTTGAAACCCTGGACTCATATTTCCAAGGACTTCATTTCCGAGTTGCCCTGTTCCAAAGGTTACAATACCGTCTGGGTGATTGTCGACCGTTTTTCTCGGATGGCGCACTTCATTTCATTGATGGGTCTGCCGACAGCTCCCAAATTGGCTCTATTATTCATCCAGGAACACTTTCTGTTGCACGGTTTACCTCAAGAAATAGTCTCTGATCGAGGGTTACAGTTTACTGCAAGGTTCTGGAGAGCCCTCTGCTCAGCCTTACAAATGAAATTTAAATTTTCGTCTGCCTATCATCCCCAAACGAATGGTCAAACGGAATGAGTCAACAAAGATTTGGAGACTTCTCTCCGCCTTTATCTCTCCCCTTCACAGGACAACTGGGTGGAGTTGTTACCTTGGGCGGAGTTTGCCCATAACCATTCATTTCCGTTCTTCATCAACTATGGGTTCCACCCACGAGTTCCGGAATTGCCATTCCTTCCGACAGAAGAGGTTCCAGCTGTGACTTCCACTTTATCACACTTTAGACATATTTGGAGTAAGGTTCATGCTAGTCTTAAAAAGGTTTCTGTCCGATACAAGTACTTCGCGGACAAGAAACGGCGAGCCGCTCCTCAATACAAGGTTGGTGATAGGGTATGGCTATCCACACGTAATCTCCGGTTAAAGGTATCCACTATGAAGTTTGCTCCAAGGTTCATCGGTCCTTATCCTGTGCTACAAGTTCTGAATCCTGTGGTCTGCAAGTTGGGTTTACCTTCTCATCTACGCATACCAAATGCCTTCCATGTTTCTCTTCTTCGTCCTCTCGTCCTTAATCGTTTTCATGCAAAATCTTCTAGCCCCACCTCAGTAGAAACTGAGACCGGTACAGACTTCGAGATCAAAACTATTCTGGACTCTCGTTATCATCATAAGAACCTGCAATATCTGGTAGAGTGGAAAGGTTATGGTCCTGAGGAGAGAAGTTGGATAAAAGCTTCTGAGGTCTCAGCTCCTCGACTAATCCGGATTTTCCATTCTAGACACCCTACAAAGCCAGGGAAGTGTCCAGGGGCCACTCCTAGAAGAGGGGGTACTGTCATGCCGCGGCCGCCGTACTTGCCCCTCCGCGCACGCTGGGTTTCCGTGCGGCCGTCCACTGAAGGTGCGGGTGACGTCATCAACACTTCCCACCAATCAGGTACTGGCGGGAAGTTCAAATTCAGACGCCGGGCTGAGCTCCGGCGCCTGAGTATCATCTTTTCTACTTAGAAGTTGTGATCTCCAGTGCTCCTGTATTGCTGTGGCTCTCCGTGCCTCCAAGCACCTCAGCGTCTCCACGCACCTCCGTGCCTCCAAGCACCTCAGCGTCTCCATGCACCTCCGTGCCTCCAAGCACCTCAGCGTCTCCACGCACCTCCGTGCCTCCAAGCACCTCAGCGTCTCCACGCACCTCCGTGCCTCCAAGCACCTCAGCATCTCCACGCACCTCAGTGCCTCCAAGCACCTCAGCGTCTCCACGCACCTCAGTGCCTCCAAGCACCTCAGCGTCTCCACGCACCTCAGTGCCTCCAAGCACCTCAGCGTCTCCATGCACCTCAGTGCCTCCAAGCACCTCAGCGTCTCCACGCACCTCAGTGCCTCCAAGCACCTCAGCGTCTCCACGCACCTCCATGCCTCCAAGCACCTCAGCGTCTCCACGCACCTCCGTGTCTCCAAGCACCTCAGCGTCTCCACGCACCTCCGTGCCTCCAAGCACCTCAGCGTCTCTGAGCACCTCAGTGCCTCCAAGCACCTCAGTGCCTCCCAGCTCCTCAGTATCGCTCTCGGTGAGCTCACGGTATTCTTCACCAAATTCATCAGCGCCTTTTCAAGTCTTGTCTTTCAGGAGACCTTCCGCATCCACACAAGCCTCCTGCCTGTCATCCAAATCCTGCATGAGGAAAACCTACATTCAGCCATCTCTGCTGTGGCCCAGTTGCGGTTCCTCTTCCCGGTCATCGGAAGAAACCCCGAGTCCACAACACTCCCAAACCAGGTCAGTGATAAGTAAAGAGCAGAAGTAAGGGAGACATTATATAGGGAAGTGGCTTGTTCAAGACAGGAAAGAATAGGAGAGAGAAGTGAGTCAAGCAGGGAGGAAAAGGAAATGGTGTTGACGGCCTCAATATTATGCTTAGTGATGGTAGCCTTAAGAGGCAGAGGTGAAGTTAAAGGAGAACAGGTGATGATCAGAGAGGGTAAGGTGGTCCATTGGAAGAGACCAAGCAATGATGTGAGGTTAAGGAGTTTAGAGGCAGAGGATTCTGTGGGGATATTGATTGGGATGTTGAAATCACCTCAGATAAGAAGGGAATGTCTTAAGAGAGGACGCAACGGAGCCCAAAAAGAAAGTGGTCAAGGAATTTATAGGGAGAGCCAGGAAAGCGGTAAATGACAGCTACCTGAAGGTGAACAGGTTGGAAGAGGTGTATAGCATGGACCTCAAATGTAGAGAATGTAAGGGAAGGTTCTGGGGGGGGGGGTATGAGTTTGCAGGAGTAACAAGAGGATAGAAGGACCCCAACACCACCACCTTGGCAACGCCCTGTCTGGAGGGTGTGTGAGAATGTGGGGCTCTAAGAGGAGAGAGCAGTGGGAGAAGTGTTGTCACAGGGGGAATCCCAGTTTCTGTAATGGCTATTAGATTCAGGGAGTTGGAGATTAAAAGGTCATGGATGGGGACCAATTTGCTACAGAAAGATCTGGCATTACAGAAGGCACAGGAATGAGAGAAAGAGTTTGTGGGAGAGATGTGAATATGGTTATCAGGGTTTTTGTAGCATTGAGATGAGATTAACTAATACAGTATGTACTCTACCCCACACTCATCGCTCCAGGGGAGTGGTGAATAGTAATAGCTTTCAGTATAGATTTGGCTCCTAGAATGTGGTGGGTACTTTTTTGGGGGGCCTTGACTTCCCTAGGGATTCCAGCCATGTGAGCACTGGCCTATGGCTGTTGGTACTATGGTGAGGGGACTCCATGTTGTGTGTCCTCCTTACCATCAATCTCAGCTGGTAAAGCCTTGTGCAGGTAAATGGAAATTTGTGGTGATCACATGCTCTTTCTACTCCTTAAATTTTCCACTACAGTTTTAAACCTCGCCCTTGTTAATATGGTGGTTTGGTTTATACCCGTATAATGTAACTCATTAGATTACAATGACACTGGGAAAATGGTGCAATCCTACTAAGATTTGTAGCGTATGTTCACACTGACTATGGACTTTTGCACTATGGTTTATTTCACCAGGCTGCAGGGGATAAATGCACTGAAGTCAATCAAGCAGGTAAGACACATCCAAATGCATGACTTTCCTGGGCGTAACAGCTAAAATCCCCTGGTTCTTCTATAGAACACTGCTCCTTTTGCCACATATCCCTCCCCCTAGTGTCGATAAGTAATGCGATGCAGAGCTCGTGAGGAGTGCAAACTTTAGGGGCAGGGCATCTGCATTTTTGTGTAAGATCCCAGGCCTATTCTCTACTGTAAATCAAAAAGTTTGTAGAACTACCTGTTAACCTTAGCTTTCACCTCCCGGTTTATCTGCATCCATTGTAAAGGTGCATGGTTCATTATTAAGGAGAATTCCCTAAATAGCAAATAGTACCGAAGTGCCTCTATGGCCCAATTCATGGCCAGCCATTACTTTTTCTGCCATTACGTGTTTCTGTTGCCCCAGCAATATCTTCCAGGGTGCTCTACCCAATCACTTTCCTGGGACATGACATCAGCCAACATCAGAGGCATCTATCTGGAAGAAGAATCTTTTGGCAAAATAGGGTGCCTGTAGGACTGGAGAAATACAAAGAGCCAGATGAAGTTCTGCTCCCACTTGGTTTCAGCAAGGCTGGTCCACTACAGCCAATTGGGGCAGGATTTTTTTTTAAGTTTAGTCCATTAACGCTCTTGTTGCAGAGTGATTGAAAACCTCCTATAGTAACCTACCAAGCCTGGGAAGGTAATCAACTGTGAATTGGTCTTAGGCTTTGACCAATTTTTAACAGCATCAATGTTTCTTATCTGAGGTTTCTCCTGACCCTGTCCCACTACATAACCCAATACTTACTTCTCTTAGAGCCACTGTACATTTCTAAGTGTTAGATCTGAAACCTTCAGACCTCAATGAGGCCGGTACTGCCTCAACTTTAGGAACATGTGATTCTCAGTCTTGAGAGTGTATAAATATATCGTATAGATAGGCTGCCACATAGGCAGTATAGGGTTTCAGCACCTTGTTCATCACGCTTTGGAAAGAGACTGGCACCCCATTCAAATCCAAGTGTCACAAGCCAAGTGCACACAGCACTACTGGGCACTCTCTCACCTCTCCCGCTCCATTATGGAGAAGACACATGGCCGCAAGGCCATGGTTCATATCCTCTCTTAGTGGCCGCGGTGATCGGCGTTCCACAAGGAACTTGCACCAGGCGCCGTCAACTTATTTCTTGTCACATGTCTGTGGAGGACCAATGGAGCACAACAGGATGTTGCATCAGTTGAGAACAGCTATGACACTGCAGATCCAGCTGACCAGTCAGGATCCAATCAGGAGTCAGTCAGTGGTCTGATGACTTCTATGACCAATTACCAGAGACCCAGGGGTATAAATATCATGCAAAGCCACTTCCTGGTTGTCAGTGCTTTGTTGTCCTCAGCCCTGCGGAGACCCTTGCTGTGTAATTATGAGCACTTATTCTGTTTTAAGACGTCTGTGCAGTCACCTTGCACCCACTGACTCCATCTGGTTAGCTGTGTCCCAGATATCATGAAAGCTGGTCCTGCTCCACATTCTGGCATCCAAGTATTGCAGCTGTGTTCCAACTATCCTGAAAGCCAGTCCTGCTCCCCCTTCTGGTATCCAAGTATTATAGCTGTGTCCCAGCTATCTTGAAAGCCGATCTTGCTCCCCATTCCAACATCCAAGTATTGCAGCTATGTCCCAGCTATTCTGAAAGCTGGTCCTACTCAGTGACCCAGAAACAGTCTGAGCAAGCTGGTCATGTCCCAGCTATTCTGAAAGCTGGTCCTGCTCCGTGACCCAGCAACTTAGTCTGAGCAAACTGGTCATGTCCCAGCTATGCCGAAAGTCGGTCTTGCTCTGCATACAAGCATTTTAATCTGAGTAAGATGGTTGTGCACCAGTTATCCTGAAATCCGGTTCTACTCCGCATCCTGGCATCCTAGTCTGAACTAGCTGGTCGTGACCCAGCTATCCTGAAAACTTGTACTGCTCTGCATCCCAGCACCTGAGCTTAACTAGCTGGACAAAGCCCAGCAATTCTAAGTAGCTGGTACTGCTCCGCATCCCAGCATCCAAGCCTAATAAGCTGGTCAAAGACTAACAATCCTAAGTAGCTGGTACTACTCCATATCCCAGCACCTGTGACTCAAGTATCACCATAGTATTCTATTCACCTACACTCTCTTGTGCTGTATGAGCACACAAACAAATCCAAGTCTGACACAAAAGGTAGGACTTTGTACTGGAAAAAGCCTTTAGGAGTAGAAACAGTCTTTTCCCTGGCTGTGGGCATAAAAGGAATCTGCCACTGCCAGTAGTGCTTTGTGAGATCAAGAGTGGTTAAATAATTGCTGCCAGCCAAACTTTCCACCAGTTTGTCCACCTGGGGCATCGGATAGGCATGAAACTGGGAAACACTGTTTAACTTTCTAAAGTAATTGCAGAACCGTAATCAGCTGTTTTGTAACCAGCACAATTGGGCTACACCACTCACTGGTAGACTACTCAATTACTCCCAGTTGGTCTGTGTTCTCATCCTCCTCTTTTATCTGCAATTCACCTAGTCTCAGGGATCTGGTAGGACTTTTGTTTCACTACTACCTTGTGAGGTGTGACAATATCATTTTCAATCAAAGACTTGCACCCTGGTAGGGCAAGTTCTCTGGCAAACAGGGCAAGCCTGGCAATACTTTTTCATGGCCATGTGTACCCCGGCCAATAAAACCTAAACAGGATCCTGTCCTGGGTTTTGTCCTCACCCAGGTGACTCCCATCCCCCAAACATGGGTACTGTATGTGCTGCTTTTTAAACCAGTGGGACGTGTACTTGGGACACTAGTAGCTGTTCCACAACCCTCTCCTGTACAGTGCTTACTTTATACAGGCAATCATTCTTAATCACAAAGTAGTTCCCACCCCCTGACAGTGGGGCTACTCAGAGCACCCCATTAACCTATGTCACTGCCTTATAGACATGTTCCAGGGTAGCATTATTAACTTGGTCCCATGCAAAGTCCTGTAGTGGAAATAGTCTCGGCACCGTTAACAAATCCGTGTCTTCATTGGGCCCTGGGATGGGCTTATCTGTTAGTTCCCCCACAAGAACCATGAACAGTTGGCCTGTTTCTTTCAACCCGTGCAATTTTCATGTCACCTTGCCTGTGGTTGTTGGAGCAGCTTCCTGCAACAGCAACTCTGTTGTCCTGAGATATCGATCTTGTTCTTCCTTGGGCATATCCTTTAAAACAAAAGACCTGGCCAGTAAATTAGTTTCTGGTATGTCCGTTCAGACTTGCTCTAACATCACCTTCTGGAATAACAGAATGTTGCATCCCAAGATGAGTGGATACAGCAGCTTAGGAGCTATCGCCACCACAGTCTGTACAGTTGGCCCTGTGGGTGAATATTAGGAGGGTGAAGTTCATGTTCATATGAGTCATTGCTAAAGGATCTCAGCTTCACACAGAGACTACCCAAATGGCCCTAACACTGTCTAACAGATACCTTCTTTCTAGTCACCAGCCAGCTTTTTTAGCTTCGGTCATACAGATAAATTCCCCAGTCATTTTATATCTTAAACTCCTCCTCCCCCTCCCAGACTGAGAAGCAAACAATAGTCCCACCTTACCCTTTAAAGGGAGTTTCTCACAGATGTTCTGTTTGATCAGTCCCATGCCTTCAGCTGCACCAGGCTGCAGGGGAGAAATACACTGAGGTCAATCAAGCAGGTAGGAAACACATTTTCTATCCTCAAAATGCATGACTTCCATAACAGCTAAACACCCCTGGTTCCTCTGTAGCACACTGCTGCTATTACCACACCAACCAAAAGCCTGAACTACATGGGCAAATTCTATAAATTTGTTTTTAGCTGCACTGCCACTACCCATGGCTGTAACATCAGTAGGGTATCACTACAACCAATCAGGTAAGACTTCTCTCAAAAATTACTCTAACAGTACTGGCAACTGACTAACAGCACATCTGCCTTGGAGCCATGGAAACACTGCTTCAGTGACACAAACACATACACCTTTCATCCCACGCTGTTCTCTGCCTTCAGATTGGCCCCTTCCCTTTCTCACACTGAAGGATCAAGAAGGGAGGAAATGGTCTTTTTTTATTTTTACTTTTTTGAAAATATAAAATAGTAGAAATGCGTTCAGGCATGGCTCTGAAAGATTAGGGTGCAATGCAGCAGAATCAGTTGACATGGACCACTGTCAGGAGCACACAGCGTAATGCACAGAATCTAGGCATTAAACAATAGCCTAGCAAAGGTATGCTAAGTCTGGACATCCTTTTATCCTCCAAAGAGACGTGAAACCAAAGGCACAAATATAAGCCAGTACTGGTACAGCTGAGCAAATCATATCCACGGCTGCAGAAACCGAGTGTTGGTAAGTAACCCTCCTCATTCTCAGTGCACATATGACAAACTGTCGAGACCCGAACTGCCTAGTCAGGTGATAGTAACTGGCACCATCTGCAAATGAGCGGTATAGTGCAGCAGATAGAGCCAGACCCCCTGTCGTGATGCCTAAACACATTGGTGGTCATTCCGAGTTGTTCGCTAGCAGAGTTCAGTCGCAGCCCAGCGATCAGGCAAAAAAAGTCACTTCTGCGCATGCGTATGCGGCGCAATGCGCACGCGCGTCGTACTATTACAACGAACGATGTAGTTTCACACAAGGTCTAGCGAAGCTTTTCAGTCGCACTGCTGACCGCAGAGTGATTGACAGGAAGTGGGTGTTTCTGGGTGTCAACTGACCGTTTTCAGGGAGTGAGTGAAAAAACGCAGGCGTGCCAGATAAAAATGCAGGCGTGGCTGGTGAAACGTAGGCGTGGCTGGCCGAACGCAGGGCGTGTTTGTGACGTCAAAACAGGAACTGAATAGGCTGAAGTGATCGCAAGCTAGGAGTAGGTCTGGAGCTACTCTGAAGCTGCACAAAATTATTTTGCAGCCGCTGTGCGATCCTTTCATTCGCACTTCTGCTAAACTAAGATACAATCCCAGAGGGCGGCGGCTTAGCATTTGCACGGCTGCTAAAAGCAGCTAGCGAGCGAACAACTCGGAATGAGGGCCATTTTCTCTGAAACTGCAAACTGGCCAAGGATAAGGAGATCCCCCAGAAGAGAAAGGATAAAATGTCATGTGAGCAGGAATTACCCATGGCACAAGTACTAACATGTATGAGGATTTTCACATACAGTATATATTATAAAGTGTCTGTATCTGTAAATAGCCTACAGTATAACCAGTGGCGGATTTAGGGAGGGGGGCACCAAGGCACGTGCCCCCCCTGTCATTTTTAGTTGATTTTTGTATTTTTATTTTAATTTTATTTTGTGCGCACGCCGCAGCCCTCGCGGTGGCTTGGGGGCGAGGGGCTGCGAGGGCGCCACTGATTTAGTGCAGACTGACATGCGGACGAGTGTCCGCATGTCAGTCTGCGGTCTCGTTTCCTCCCCTGCTGTTAGGAGGGACACGGAGGGCACAGTGCACGCCTCCCTGTGTCCCTCCTGGGTCTCCGGCGGCCGCGGGTCTCATAAAGGAAGTGCCGTTCGTGAGCACTTCCTTTATTAGAGTGACCCGCGGCCGCTGGAGACACAGGAGGGACACAGGGAGGCGTGCACTGTGCCCTCCGTGTCCCTCCTAACAGCAGGGGAGCGGGGGGAGCGGGGGGAGCGGCGGAGGAAGCGGGGGGGGGACACGCATATCTGGCACTGGGGGGGAATATCTGGCACTGGGGGCATATTTGGCAGGGAGGGGGGGGGAGAATATCTGGCACTGGGGACATATATGGCACTGGGGGGAATATCACTGGGGGCATATATGGCACTGGGGGGGGGAATATCTGGCACTGGGGGCATATGTGGCACTGGGGGGGGAATATCTGGCACTGGGGGCATATGTGGCACTGGAGGGGAACATCTGGCACTGGGGCATATGTGGCACTGGGGGCATATATAGCACTGGGGGGGGATATCTGGCACTGGGGGCATATGTGGCACTGTCGGGGAATATCTGGCACTGGGGGCATATGTGGCATTGGGGGGGTATATGTGTACCTGGCACATGGGGGGGCTATATTTGGCACTGGGGGCATGTGAGTACCTGGCACCGTGGGGGAATATCTGGCACTGGGGACATATGTGGCACTGGGAGCACAGCCCTAGCAACAAGGACTACCTCCTAGCAACGAGCATGACACCCAGTGCATGAAACCCCTGGCAACGAGCATGACACCCAGTGCATGAAACCCCTGGCAACGAGCATGACACCCAGTGCATGAAACCCCTGGCAACGAGCATGACACCCTGAGCATGAAAACCCCTGGCACCGTGCATGGAACCAAGAGCATGAAACCCCTGGCAACGAGCATGACACCCAGTGCATGAAACCCCTGACAACGAGCAGGTATTTGAAAAGTAATTAGAAGCCTTACTGTAGGACTTAAAGTGTAATGGGCATTACGGTGTGTGGCATAATGTATCACGGACATTGCGGTGTGTGTCATAATGTGTCACAGGCATTACGGTGTATGGTATACTATATCGCTGGCATTGTGATATGTGGTATAATGTCTCAGGGTCATTGCAGTGTGTGGTATAATGTATCACGGACATTGCGGTGTGTGTCATAATGTGTCAGGCATTACGGTGTGTGGTATACTATATCACGGGCATTGTGGTATGTGGTATAATGTCTCAGGGTCATTGCAGTGTGGCATAATATATAACGGGCATTGCGGTGTGTGGCATAGGGTATAACGGGCATTGCGGTATGTGTCACAGGCATTACGGTGTATGGTATACTATATCACGGGCATTGTGGTATAATGTCTCAAGGTCATTGCAGTGTGTGGCATAATGTGTCACAGGCATTGTATGTGCTATAATGTATCGGGCATTGCAGTGTGTGGTATAATGTATCACGGACATTGCAGTGTGTGTCATAATGTGTCACAGACATTGTATGTGCTATAATGTATCAGGGGCAGTGCAGTGTGTAGCATAATGTATAACGGGCATTGCAATTCCTGACATAATGTGTCACAGGCATTATAGTGTGTGGCATAATGTGTCGGGAGCATTACGGTGTGTGGCATAATGTGTCGTGGGGCATTACGGTGTGTGCATACTGTGTCGTGTGCATTATTGTGTGTGGCATAATGTCTAAGGGCCATTGCAGTATGTGGCATAATGTATACTGGGCATTACTATAAGGAGGAAAAATGACAAATAATGTAAGGGGCATGAATCAGGATTATTTTTCTTTCCTGTGGTGGCCAACGTCTGGGCGTGCAGGATGCAAACTGGGGTATAAGGTAGTCTTTTCCTGCAATACCACGCCCATTCCAATGAAGCCACGCCCATTCCAACGAAGCCACGCCCCTTATGGTGCCCCCCATGTAATTTTTTTCTGGATCCGCCCCTGAGTATAACTGATATATAGGGTATTGTTAGAAAATAATCTGGGGTGATTATAATCTCCATGAAAAAAATCTATGCGCAAACAATACACAGATACTTGTAAGAACATTTGATTGGCATATGTGTTTGCATTTTTTTAAAGTGTTCTTTTAAATAATGTTTCTAAGTGATTTTAGTGACTAGTGGAGATACGACAGAAAAGTGTGAATCACCTGTAATTGCTCATAGCAGAGGCGGAACTACCGGCAGTGCAGGCAGTGCACTGCACTGGGGCCCGCCTCTGTCCAGGGGCCCAAGCATGTAATGAGTCAAACTGACTCATTACATGCCGCTGTGCGCTGCAGGCAACCGCTGCCCGCAGCGCACAGCCGCCCGGAGATAGGAGCTGAGCAGCGGTACAGACGGGGGAAGGAGGAGGGAGCCGGAGGACGGAGCCGCAGCAGCGCTTTGTTACTGGTGGTGGCGCTGCTGCTGCTGCTACTCTGCTTCCCTATAGGCTGTCTTCCGAGAACAGCCTATAGGGAAGCAGAGGGGCAGCAGCAGCAGCGCCTCCACCAGTAACAAAGCGCTGCTGCGGCTCCGTCCTCCGGCTCCCTCCTCCTCATTCTCTACTGCCCGGGAATCGTCGTCTGACGCAGCTGCACCGAGGAGCCTGAGGGTAAGTATAATTCTTCTCTTTCTTTCTTTCTTTCTTTCTTTCTTTCTTTCTTTCTTTCTTTCTTTCTTTCTTTCTTTCTTTCTTTCTTTCTTTCTTTCTTTCTTTCTTTCTTTCTTTTTCTTTCCTTCTTTCTTTCTTGTGCCTGCCTGCCGCAATGTGTAAAAAGGGGGGACTACCTGCCGCACTGTGTAAAAAGGGGGGACTGCCTGCCGCAATGTGTAAAAAGGGGGGACTACCTGCCGCAATGTGTAAAAAGGGGGGACTGCCTGCCGCAATGTGTAAAAAGGGGGGACTACCTGCCGCAATGTGTAAAAAGGGGGGACTGCCTGCCGCAATGTGTAAAAAGGGGGGACTGCCTGCCGCACTGTGTAAAAAGGGGGGACTACCTGCCGCAATGTGTAAAAAGGGGGGACTGCCTGCCACTATGTGTAAAAAGGGGAATCTGCCTGCCGTAATGTGTAAAAATGGGGACGCTGTCTGCCGTAATGTGTAACAAGGGCACGCTGTCTGCCGTAATGTGTAAAAAGGGCACGCTGTCTGCCGTAATGTGTAACAAGGGCACGCGGTCTGCCGTTATGTGTAAAAAGGGGTAATCTGCCCGACGCTATGTGTAAAAATGGGGAATCTGCCTGCCGTAATGTGTAAAAAAGGGGGGCTGCCTGACGCTATGTGTAAAAATGGGGAATCTGCCTGCTGCTATGTGTAAAAAGGAGGAATCTGCCTGCCGTAATGTGTAAAAATGGGGACGCTGTCTGCCGTAATGTGTAACAAGGGCACGCTGTCTGCCGTAATGTGTAACAAGGGCACGCTGTCTACCGTAATGTGTAAAAAGGGCACGCTGTCTGCCGTAATGTGTAACAAGGGCACGCGGTCTGCCGTTATGTGTAAAAAGGGCACGCTGTCTGCCGTTATGTGTAAAAAGGGCACGCTGTCTGCTGTAATGTGTAAAAAGAGGAATCTGTTCGCTGTAAGGTGTAAAAGGGTCTCTACCTGGTGTAGTGGTGCTACTGTGCGGCGTAATTTGAATAATGGAGACTACTGTGTTGGTATTATTTTGTGGCCACACCCCTTCCCCACGAAGCCACGCCACTATGTATTTTTGCGCGCGCCTACGGCGCGCACTGCCCCCGGGGTGGACTTGGATGGGGGGGGGGCCCAAAGCATTTTGTCGCACCTGGGCCCACCGCTTGCTTGTTCCGCCACTGGCTCATAGTATGGCAAATACAAATTGCAGAAAGTAGCAAGATCTGTCCACATAATGGACTTGTGTGTAAATTGGAATCAGGCCCTCAGTGTTTATACTGTATGCATTATCCCCAATGTGGTATGTAGCGGATAACTGTCCTTACCCAAATCCTCTATAGCAGAAAAGTATTAGGAATTTATCTCGGTAGACAAAGCCACGGCTTTTTTAGACTTAAGTATCAGAAATAAAAACAGTGTTATTTTTTAGCTTCTGTGAATGCATTATTTATTTTTGCTGACACAAGTATGTCAACATATAATTGTATATGTAGCATCTGCATTAGTCAAAGTCTGATAAGCCTATTAGAAATAAATATGTACTGATTGCTTAAAGAACACTTAACAATAGGATTCATAAGTGGCACTTAAAAATATACTGTCACAGCTGCCATTAACAATAAAATGAATGATAGGAGCAATATAATCCAGTATTAGTTAAATGCTTAATCCAATACAAGCGCTGTAATTTTGAATAAGCATCTTTTACATGCACAAAAATCACTGGCGAATATGCAAAAAGCTGAACCAGCGCAGTATTAAATTGTGGAAAAGTTCAGTAATCTCTTCAATAAACAGGCAATGATATAAAACAATCTAAGACTGCAGTATTATCTGTATTAACCCTTGGTGAAAATTTTGGGAGAGCAGCACTCTGCGCCGTCTTCTATACCGCATACACTCTGGGCACCAGGACCCAGAGTCTGCAGTGAGGTGTGACCTCCAAACTAATGTGCTACTGCACATGTGCAAACTGCAACCATCTTAACTGTGTTAGAGTGTCACTTATCTCCTGAGGTGTGACACCATGTGTTTGATACCAGTGCTCATAACCCCTGCATTACCACTCTGTTCCTGCATTTACCCTGTACTAAACAGACAAATAAAGATCTTATGCATTGCTGAAGGCACTTGTGTGCAGACTAGAGACAATCATCTGCTCACATAGGAGGCCATACTCAGACAGAGAAACAGAGAAACCACACCTACCATAGAGCTGTTGCAAGTGTTGATGGCAGTGGCGGATTGGGATGGAAAACCAGCCCAGGAAATTTATGGAAGCAGCTCTGATGGGGGCGGAGTCTGCTGTGGGGGTGGAGTCTGTTGAGAGGACAGGATTCCAACTCATAGGGTCTGATTCTTTGTTGGGCACAGTTGCGGCCTTCCTTGAATCTTTTGCTGCAGTTGCACCTGTGACTTTATGCTAATGACACTACAGTGCCCTTCCCTGGTGTACATCCGTGCATCCAAATATGCAAGTACTGAGATGCCCACTTTCAGTGTCTACAGATGCTGCAGTCATGCCTTGTGTGTCTTTAGATGCCACCATCAGTTGCACCATTGTTACTTTCACCAGCCCTATGCTAGGTGCAAATCATCCATCTTAGTATGGCCTCCGATGTGAGCAGTTCAATGTCTCTATACATAACCACTTTCAGCAACGCGCCCATACTACGTTATACCTGCATAGCCAACCCCCTGTAACAACACAGGAATGCCCAACACATTTCTAATACACTCTTTGGTGCGTGAGTCTGACTCTATACTGCAAATCTGTAAGAACACCATCACGGTGCATGCATGTGCGGTAAGGCAGACTCAAGCGCAGATAAAAAAACATTGCAAAAAGAACAAAACACACGTGGTTGCACTTTGCCGCGGCGCCTGGCTCCTCTCTGTGTGTGCACTGAAGATTGATCTGTGGATGTGCTGTGCTTGTGTAAGCTGAGCTCTCCGCCTCCTCCTCGCCTCCTGATGTCTGAAGGGAGTGACTGCCATCGAATAAACCTGGGGAGCCGCCAGTGGTTCAGCACATCAGGTAAAGTAAGCAAAGCGAGCAACACGTCATGGGAGAGGAGGGAATGGGGGAAGGTGGGCAGGCACAGGGGCAAAGTCAGGATTTTTAGGGTGGGTTTCCATAGAAAATATATATACAAAAAAGCCAGTGATGCCCGGCACTCTTAGCAGCATTCAAAACCGCAGCGGTGCCTTCCAAAAACATTCAATAGCAGACATACTAGAGGCGGTAATCAGCGGACATCATAACGTAAATAAACAGTTCAGTACTGTACATGTAGACGGTACAATGATCTTTATATATGTTATGAAGTCCACTGAGTGCTGCCTCTAGTATGTCTGCTATAAAAAATAAAAATTATATATATATATATATATATATAGATACATGGTATGCCGGCACTCAATCCCTCTCAGTCGGTAGCGTGCCTGGGTACCCTCTTAAAATCACATGTGGCAGTGATCTATGTAGCTGGATTAGAGGTAAGCGGCACTCACAGGACTTCCACTGACAATATAAATCAGGCGCTGTACACCATATAACTGTCAGTTATATGGTGTACAGCGCCTGATTTATATTGTCAGTGGTAGTCCTGTGAGTGCCGCTTACCTCTAATCCAGATATATATATATATATATATATACTTCCCAAATGGACTGGCACTCTCCTGTCTTGTGTCTCCAACCTCGGTGCCTTCTGTAGTAATGATGCAAAATTCCAAAAAAAGGCAGCGGCACTCGGGGATTTGAAAATAGAAAAAGTGTATTCAAAACCGTTTACATAAAGCCTATGGCTTTATGTAAACGGTTTTGAATACACTTTTTCTGTTTTCAAATCCCCGAGTGCCGCTGCCTTTTTTTGGAATTTTATATATATATATATATATATATATATATATATATATAAAATCAGGGCCATAACTAGTAGTGTGCTAGTGGTGCCTTGCCCACCTGGTGCAGTAAGTAAAAGGGGGCTCTACCTGGTGCAGTAAGTAAAAGAGGGCTCTATCTGGTGCAATGTATAAAAGGAAAGGTGGCTCTACCTGGTGCAGTAAGGGCAGTAAGTAAAAGGGGGTTCTACCTGGTGTGGTATGTAAAAGGGGGCTCTACCTGGTGTGGTATGTAAAAGGGGGCTCTACCTGGTGCAGGATGTAAAAAGGGGGCTCTACCTGGTGCAGGATGTAAAAGGGGGCTCTACATGGTGCAGTATGTAAAAGGGGGCTCTAACTGGTGCAGTGTGTAAAAGTGGGCTCTACCGGATGCAGTGTATAAAAGGAGACTTTACCTTCGGTAATTGGTAAAAGGGTACTCTACCTGCCATAATGTGTAAAATGAGGCTTTACCTGGCGTAATGTGTGACAGAGGTTCTACCTGGAGTAATGTGTAAAAGGGGCTCTACCTGGCGTAATGTGTAAAAAGGGCACTACCTGGTGTATTGTGTTTAAATGGCGCTACTGTGTGGCACAATTTGAATAATGGAGACTACTGTACAGTGTAATATGTATTATTTTGTGGCCACACCCCTTCTCCATGAAGTCATGCCCCTAGATTTTTGGTGCGCACTGGCCCTGTTTTAAATATGGGGGGGCTCCGATGCTGTTTCTTGCACACAGTGCTAAAATGTCTAGTTACGGCACTGCTGTACGTACCCATTTTTTATACCACATGGAGGGATTAACATCTGTATAGAGACAATACAGTCAAGTATTCCAAAACAATATCAATCGTTTCATATAATCAACTTGTCTGTTCTCATTTTCAGCAACAACCAAATCATTTATGCTAAATATGTGTATGAAACCTGCAACTATGAATTATGCAATATGTGCTAGTTTGCCAACTGATGAGCAATCTGCCAAATCATGTAAATTAAGTAAAAAAGTAATTCAGTGAATTCCATGTGATATTATACATATACAGCAAAGTCAAATATATTGATAAAAAATAATGGTAATAACACATTTGGGAGTACAAACCAAAGAGAGAGAAATTTTGCACATGTGCCTATACTATGGCACTTAATAATTTCAGAAGCTTACAACTGAGTTTAATTGTTTGCAGTTGCTGATACAGTATTTTACTGTTCAAAAAAACAAATGGTTGGTAAGTCAATGCTTCTCCCTTGCGAACGCTAAGTACAGTACAGGTACAGTATATCATAAAGTGAACCCATTAAAATGGCAATTTCGCACCTAATTGAATATCCCCTTATGTGACCAAATAACACTTTGCTATACAGGGGGGAGGGAAGGGAATGATAATAACAATTAAAACTACTGATTCAATCAAAAAAAGAATAATGTTTAATTAATAATTGCCTTGGGTGATGTCATTAATAAAATAATAGGAATAAAGTACTATGAATGGCAATCATATAAGCAGTATTTTATAGAAAAAAAATCTGTGATAAAATTTAATGACATATTTTTTACAATTACAATAGTATTGAGCATTTACAATAAATAATAATATGCTTATGAATCAAGTATTTTAACATGTAATAGTCATTCAAATAAATGTCACTTTTATATATGTATTTTTTAAATGACTCCCTGACATGTTAGTTCTGGCACATAAAAGGTTAAGAGAAAACAAGACCCTGACAAGTGTGGCTATAGGTGTGAAATTATGTTGGAACTTGTTGGGTATCCAACTGATTCCATATAACAGGAGTATGTATGTGACAGATAAGACATTTGTAACTGTCAGAATGTGCTAAACTTGTATCTAAACATCTGACTTTCCTTCTGTTGCTGTACAACCACAATGACGTATTATTCTGTCCAATCATTGTGCCGTATAGCAGGGCCGAAACTATGATTTCTGTCACCCGGGGCAAAGCAGCAAAGTGCCGCCCCCCCCCCCCCCTCCTCCCGTCGACATTCATAATGTTGACAGCAGAATGTCAACATGATTCAACGTGTCGACATCCTCAGAATGCCAATGGATAGGCAACACTGGGAGGGTCAGGGTTGGGCTGCAGGCGCGGTTAGGGTTAGGCTGTGTGTGTGTGTGGGGGGAGGGGGGTTAGATTTATATGACTGCTTAACCATTAGGGACATTAAGTTGACATTCTCATGTCAACATGTGGTCTTGGTAGGCATGATAAATGTTGACATGGTTACTGTTGACATGCTGTGTATAACATGCCAGCCTAATGCATGCAGACATGACAAATTGCCATTATGAACCACTGTACAGGTAGACTGCGTATCAGTTGAGAATGCTACACCTACAGCATGTGTGTACAGGTGTGTACATCCATACTCTATTCTACTGACATGCCAATTTTCTGCCTCTCCAGGTATAAAGGGAAAGAATAGAACAATACTGATAAAATGAAATACTACCACATTTTATTTAACTTGACTTTAAAACACCCAATGCCAAAATAATTAAATGGGTCCAAAAGAATGCAGAGCAAACGCCAGATGCCCAGTGCCCATTAGCCACCAAAAGTGTTGAAATCATTTTTAGTGAGCTCAATGTTTGCTGGTGATCCTAGATCGTGAAGGAGTCTATTAAGAAATTCAATAGATGTTATCTGAAATAGCATTTACTCACTGTCTGACTTTACAGCAGGTCATCCTGTCAGCAGTGAGATTTACAGCCACGCAGTGCAGCCACAGGCAGCCCGGGCAGACTAAGATCTGAGGTGCAGACAGCAGCATTAGCAGCTCGGCACTCAATAGTTACAGACTGTCACAGACATCATAATCAATCCACGAGCTCTGATCCCGGCAAAGCACTGCAGCATCCACGTAGCGGGATGGGGGGGGTTCAGAGTGATCACAGCGCCCCCATCCATCCAGCACCCGGGTCACATGCCCCCCTAGCCCCCCCTAGTTACGGGCCTGCGTATAGTCTTACCTTGAAATTAGACCTACAGTATATCTATACATATAATAAAAACGCAAGGGTTGTGTCTGTACATAGAACTTCTGTCTGTCTGTTTGTCTGTCTGTTCATTCTGCATGAATTTGTATCACGTTTTCACTATTGTATAGCTTAGTGACCTAGAAAGAAACTCTATGATCTTGATGTGACATCAGGGAGAGGAGCAATAAAGGAAAAACCAGATGCTTGACAATTGGTGCACTAAAAGTTGATGTTTGGATCATGCTTCTGCGGAACTTGACTCCATCCAAGTTATGCAATGGAACCGGTATTAAAGTCACTGCTCTGCAGAGGAACCTGATTGAGGCAGAGATTCTAGAGCAAGGGCGTAGCTACCATAGGTGCAGGCAGTGCAGCTGCTATGGGCCCCAGAGCTGAAAGGGGCCCACATTCTCTGTCAAAGTTACATGTGTTATATACATTTTTCGCCATAGGGTGGTACATAGGGGTCCTTTCAAACTGTTTCCTTGGGGCCTGCTATATATCTAGGTATGCCCCCGGACCTGCTCCTTGTAGTGTGGTATAAAATAAACTGGAGGGTATTTTAATGTTATATAATATAAACCAGGGCACTGTAATGAAGCACAGTTTAAACGGGGAACACGATATATCATAATGTGAATTGGGGGTACTATGCGGCATAATGTGTACTGGCAGCTCTGAAATGTGAAATAGGGTGAACTTAAGCATTACTGCGATTCATAAGAGAAACTTGGGCACTACTATGGGGCATAACATTAAATAAGGCTCTACTATTGTTCAGAAAATGAACTAGGGCACTATTATAGGACATAAAATTAACACCTGCTGCAGAGAAGTGTCTCTCTAGAAGCATTGGGACAGGCGCCCCTTCAAAATGTTGGTATGGGGCCCACAAAGTTCTGACTACACCCCTGTTCTAAGTGGTGCAGGTGAGACTGTGTTTATACCACGTAAAGCCCTTATCCCCAGCAATTTTCCTTTTCAATTCAAGCACCTGTAGTTTCCTGTATGCATTTGCTTTGCTATGACAATCAACAAGTCGCAGGGGCAAATGCTCAGAGCTGCAGCCGTAGATCTCAGGACCAGCTGCTTCTCCCATGGGCAGCTTTACATGGCTTGCTCACGAATTGGTAGCCCCAAGCATCTTTTTGTGTTAATCCCTGGAGGAAAAACTGCAAATATTGTTTACAAAGAAATTTTTTGATCAATGTATACTATATAATATATACATCACAATATTAGATGGCACTACTGTCTTTGTAAAATTAGTTCCTCTGAGCAATAATAGACATCCACGTGAACGAAGCTGCTGGCAAACACTAGCAAACAATATGATTTGAATCAAGTACTTAAAGAATATTCTGCCTCGTAGATGGGACTCTCTCCTTGTGATCTATTTATAAAGGTGTCTCAATAAATAGTCTTTGGTGGTAATTTCTCCAAAGGAATAATAAAAATTAAGAGAATTTTTCTGCGCACTCCAGGAGCTGCAGTCTGTGACTGTGTAACTGGTGTGTCACCACACACACACCGAATGAAAACTCCAAATGAACCAAAGTGAACACAACAACAAACAGTGCTCTCTATAGACAGGATTTAAAGTCACCATACATGATGAGGACCAATGTTCATATGATGTTAAGCAGTCCTTGGATTTGCCGACCACTTTGACTGATGTGACGATAGCAGACTCTTCGTGATGACTTAAAGTCCCACGTAGTTCTATCTCGCAATTCAGAAAGGGAATAAGAGAGAAAAAGGGGGACAAATATTGTAGTGAAGTCTGAAAATGGTTATTTTCACTTATTCCGCCCCCGTGGTGAACCCGAATGGGTGTATCCGTCACCCTATTATTCTAATAGTACGGAGGATGCGTACCATACTCACATCTGAGAGGGGTTGATCTTCCCAAAAAAGGTTTCTTTTCTTAAATTCTACTTCAGACAGGTGTTAATATCTCTTACAGGGCCACCACAGTGATGTGTATATTGGGTCGTGATACTAGAGCGTACCCAATTTACTGCTGGTAGGGCTGTTTAAATCCCATAAATTACAATTACGACCTTGAGGGGGACAACCAACCCCCACAAGTTACGTATCTCTTGGTTTATTACATCTGGTCAGCACGGCAGGATCCTCCCCCAGCAGCTGCAGACAATAGCAGCCCCTGGGGAGATGTAAAACAGCCCTCCCCCAAGCCACCCCCAGCCCCTCCCCTGTGTACCTGCCAGATGTCTGGGCTCTAAAAGGTATAACTGCGATGGTCGCAACGTTACTGATGTTCGAGAAATTCCCGACCGATGCTTCGACGTTTGGAGAAAAACAAAGTTGTTGTTTTCTTCCCCTAACTAAAATCATTTTGCATATGGTTAAATTCATGTTCTTCACCTAACGCTACGGGCTAACCCCCCCCCCCACCACCACCTTCCCTTTTTAATTTACCTGGGACACTATATTTTAATTAAACAACTAAATGGTTAAATACAGCTACTTCCATAAAGGCTCTACCATGGTGTAATGTGTATAAGGGACTCAACCACAGTGTACCATGTATAAGGGGCTCCTCTGTGTGGTGTAACGTGTTTAAGGGGTACTACTGTGTTATATAATGTGAATAACAGAGCGGTGTAATGTGAACTGGTACTATTCTGTGGCATTGAACCTTCCCAAATAAGCCATTATTTATTTATTATTACCCATTATTTATATAGCGCACACATATTCTGCAGCGCTTTACAGAGAATATTTTTTCCATTCACATCAGTCCCTGCCTCATGGGAGCTTTAACACACACACACACACACACACACACACACACACACACACGCACGCACACACACACACACACACACACACACACACACACACACGTATGGATAGTATGGACATACACACATACTCACACACATTCACACTAGGGTTCATTTTTGTTTGGAGCCAGTTAACCTACCAGTATATTTTTGTATTGTGGTAGGAAACCGGAGTACCCGGTGGAAACCCACGCAAGCATGGGGAGAATATACAAACTCCACACAGTTAGGGCCATGGTGGTAGCCGAACCCATGACCTCAGTGCTGTGAGGCAGTAATGCTAACCATTACGTCGTCCGTACTGCCATTCCCCTATATTGTTGGGGGCACTCAAAGGAAACTTTCACCCTGAGCTCCACAAGGTCTAAAACCGGTACTGTCACCAATTTAGGATTTTTAAATATTGTTTCTTTTCAAATGTAACATGTCACCACATGTTGGCTAAGCCCCCAATTCAGTACAGGGGAGGGGCGCCAAAACATACCCTTGCTCCGGGCACCATGGCACCTAGCTACACCTCTGCAGATAGGTTACAAGAGCAAGAGTGGGGACAGTACTACAGTATGGTGACATATTGTATGCCACAGTACTACCCCCGTGTCCTCCAGCCATGCGGGCAGCCATCATCACTTGTAATGGATCTTGCACCTACCCCATGCTAGGTACAGAGTAAAATGTACACTGAAAATGGTGTGAACAATCCATACTATCCATACACAGTGGCTAAGAGTAGGTCACAACTATGTCTACACCCCCACAGGATGTTTTTCTTAAATGCAAACAACCAGTTGGGATCCACTAACACCGATTCAGCCTGGGTTGGGAAGCTCCTGAGATGCGTATAACTTGCTTGTAGCTGCTAGATGTTGGCTATGGCACATGTGCCTGATGTATTAGATATGACTGCATTGGGACTCGCAAGTAGCCACATCAGGCCTTTTGTGTTAAATGAACCTTTATAATCATAAATTGGACTTGTGAGGGCAATTTAGGGGCCAATTTATCAAGCTTTTCATTACTAAAATGTGAAAGGGTGTTTTCACACCCTTCTCACTTAAAAGTATTAAAGGGCTTTTGGAGCAGTTTTCATGAAATCCATTCCACCATGAGCTCAGTTACCAGCAAACAACCTTACGGGGTATATTCAATAAGAGTTGGATCCATTCTGACATGCAGTTGTCGGAATGGATCCGACAACCCCTATTCAATAGACGGCCAAATCCGACTGTCAGATTTGGCCGTACACAGGGTCTTTGTCCTACCTCTGCTGTCAGCGGCTGCGGATGCGCTGACAGCAGCGGCCAGGGGTGCAGATGGCGGCGGCCGTAAGTGGGACGGCGGCGGGGTTAAACTGGGTGGCGGGGGGAGCAGGGATTGGCGGCTGGAGCTGGCTGCGGGGGCACATGTCTGGGGAGGCGCTACAGGGAGAGAGGTGCTTGTGGGCGTCAGGGGGAGCTGAGATCGACGGCAGCGCTTACTGATAAGAGATTTTTTCTATACAGGTCAGGGTGGAGACTGGGAATTGACCTAAAGCATTTGCAAAAAACCCTTTTGTCTTTTGATTTTGGAACTGTACTTTTTTTTTTAATCATAAAACAGCTAAAATCACATAATTTCATTAACATTAATTTTCAGTCATTTTTGACCACCTCACAGCTCACAATATTATTATTATGATTATTAACAGTTATTTATATAGCGCATACATATTCCGCCGCACTTTGCAGAGAATATTTGGCTATTCACTTCAGTCCCTGCCCCAGTGGAGCTTACAATCTGTTTTTCCCTACCACATGTATACGCACACACATACACACTAGGGTTAATTTTGTTGGGATCCAATTAACCTACAAGTATATTTTTGGATTGTGGGAGGAAACCGGAGTACCCTGAAAAAACCCACGCAAGAACGGGGAGAATATACAAACTCCACACAGTTAGGGTCATGTGGGAATCGGACCCATGACCTCAGTACTGTCAGTCAGTAATGATAGCCATTACACCATCCGTACTGCCCTGTACAATATTGTTTTCATCCATTTTTGGCCAAAGGCTGCAGCCTAATCAACAGAGTAGCGGCACAAACATGAGGCAGTTTATAGCGCATCTATGAACCACTGCCACACGGCAGTGCAGGAATGAAAAGTGCTGCAAGATGGAAACGTCCTTGGACTCTCCTGATACTTTTGTGGCTGAAGTGCTTGGTTTGTTTGGGCCCCCACAAAACAATTTTTTGGAACCGATCACTAATGAGGTGGTTGATGATGAGGATGTTAATTACACAATATTTTTGTAAAATAAATTTCACCTCAGTATCAGATAGTAGTAGTACACACATATCCCCCTCATCCTGTTCTGCTTCCACACATGAATCCTCAATTTCTATTATGCCATCATCACCATCTTCACTTGTACTGCTCCCCACATGTGCAGATGGTGTAGAAATGGTGGAAGGAGGTAAAAGAGGCTTCTGTATGAGGACAGTGTGAGAAATGTCAGATTCATACTTAGCTAACGTGGACACCCCTAAACGTTCCCCAGGATTGTGTGACAGTTCTGAATGCACAGTTTATTCTACTGTCTTAATGGTTTTCATTTTTTTTACACCTCTTCTAGACTCTGAGTGAAAAGTTCTTGCATGATTGCATTGTCATGAGAGACAGAAGATACCTCACTGACAATTGCAGAACCACCACTTATAAATAAAGGCCAAGGCCTGAGCCTTTCCTTGCCATGCATGTGGTGAATGGCATGTTACCAATTTACATTTCTCTGCAGCTAACTTTCCTTTTGATGTTTTTTTCTTTATCACTGTAAAATTATATTGCTTCTTTGATTTTACATGCCCTGACTTCAGCCCTCTGTGTCCTTGGGCATCGGCCTTAGTAGACGTTGATGGATTTGTATCGTCATGACTTATGGCAGCAGCTGCAGCACTAGTATGTGCTTCTTCTGCTCTTCTCATTTGATCGTCGCCATATCAACCAACACAAATGAAGTGGGGTACAGCACACACCACAATTTGTACAAAAATGTTTTTTTTTAAAACTTTTTCACAAATGAAACTGTGGAGTCACACCGCTTATATGAATGCACTGGGGTACGACCGACAGCATCACAATACATGTATGAATATTACACTGCAGTACCACCTACAGCGTCACAATACGTGTATTAATATTGCACTGCTGTACCACCTACAGTGTCACAATACATGTATGAATATTACCTTGCAGTACCACCGACTGTGTCACAATACTTGGATGAAATTAGGGTACGGCCTGCAGTTTCACAATATGTGAATGAATAGAACACTGTGGTATCACCTACAGTATCACAATACTTGAATGAAATTGGGGTACCACTGACAGTGTCACTATACGTGTATGAATATTACATTCCGGTCTGACCTGCAGCGTCACAGTACTTGTATATGAAAAATAATAGTATAGTACAGTGGGGTACAGCACAAAAAAAAAATATATTCTCTTAAATTATAATTTTAGCTTCTTTTTTTTTACACTGGGGCAGAGCCCTTGGATGGACGGACAGAGTACTCTAGGATGGACAGGGCACCCCTGGAGGACATAGCAGCCCCTTTATGAATGGACAGGTCACCCCATTATGGCTAAAGCACCACTGGACAGACACAGCAGTCCCTTGATAGACAACATAGCAATACCCCTGGATGGACAGAGCACCCCTTGTCGGACATAGCAGCCCCTTGATGGACCACACAGCAGCATCCCGGATGGACAAAACAGCACCCCTGGACGGACAGAGCACCCTGGTCAGACACAGCAGCCAATTGATGGAAAACACAGCAGCACCCCTGGATGAATAACACAGCAACCCTGGACGAACACAGCACAAACACAGCTTCACTATACACGCTCTACACCTGGAGTGAAAATGGTGCTATCATCGGGGACCTTTTAGAGAATCCAAAACCTGCGAGAATCAGACAACGTCAGATGATGTTTTGCCTCATTTTAGGATCCGTGTAATGCGGATCCCTGATCGCAATGTTCGGGTGGGTCCAGTTCTTAGAGAACTGGACACGCTCATCTCGAGCATGTTATGGGCGTGTTAAGGGTGTGTCATGGGCATGTTTCAGCATTTGGCTATGATCTCTTTCGCAGCATAGCAGCCACAGTAGACATATCTTAGGAAAGTTACAGGGAAACTTTGCCAGATGTGGGCTGCTCGAAGAGTCGATGTTGCAACTGATGGTGGATAAATCAGATCCAGCACACGTAAACATTGCTCAGATATGCAAAGTGAGTGCCACAAGACCTGCTAAATCCATCGCACAATAGGGCACAATGGGAATATTTAAAGTGCTGTACCATTTGAGAATATTTAAAGTACTGTACCATTTTCGCATTTGAGAATCAATGTGAAGTAGCAGCCGCGCATAGTCTGCCGGCAACTCTGACTCAGGCCATTGATAAATAGATCTGTTTGACACATGCAGGTTTTTCTGGTGAATGTATAGGTACAGGGGCAAATTCAGTAAGAATTGCAAGTAGCGATTCATACGGAATTTTTGCTGAGGTGGTGTGGGCGCATGCGCAGCGGGCCCTACTGTGCATGTGCCCACATTTTCTGCGGGGGCACAGAAAATGCGATCACCTCTGCCTGTCAATCAGGCAGAGGTGGCCACGGGGCGAGAGGGGGGTGGTAACGCTCCGTTTTCCGGGAGGAATGGAGCATTGCGGGGGTGTGCCAGCCGAAACAGTGGGCTGGTACGCACGAACGGGGGCGGGTCGGGGGTGCAGTTGCGGCGGCTGCGTGACGTCACATGCAGCCGCTGTGACAGGAAAAATGGTGCCGACACTTCTGCTAAGCTGCGCCAGCCGGAGTCATCCTTAATTTCTGCAAACAAGCAGAAATTGCGTGCTGTTACCAATTTCTGCTTGTTGAAGGGGGGAGGCGCCGGTCAGCATGCTGGGCGGCCTTGCCCAGCGCTGGGCGGCCCCCAGCATGCATGCTAATGGTTAGCAAATTCTGCTGATTAGCAGAATTTGCTAACCTTACTGAATTGGCCCCACAGACAGTTGTGTGCAAAAATAAACTTTGATTTATGTAGTTATATGTAATATAGTAAATATAATGTGCAATAAATATATCTTTAATGCTTTATCCTTCATGCAATTATAGCTTCACCTCATATTTGAGTTATTTTAATCTTAGGTCTTCCCACTTTGCCTACTTAAAGAAAAGGTTTATTTGTAAGTGTTATGTGAGCTCTCTTCAATAGTTTTTTTGTGTGACAATTGTGTAGTCTCAGCCTGTAGCAATGTAATCTGTGTAAGCTATTTAGAATCATTCTTTAACAAGCCTGCCAAAGATGTGCCTGTCTGTAACGTATCAGTGTGGCCTTCTCTGCTGTGATCACCTCCGTGCCTCACACCTCACTCACCTGTGCACACTTATATTAATGTATATGTCTCTTATATTGTTCTCAGACACGTGCTATTATGTCTTATGCCTAGTATACAAGCCCTCATTCCGAGTTGATCGCTCGCTGCCGTTTTTTGCAGCGCAGCGATCAGGTTGCTACTGCGCATGCGTTTGCACCGCAATGCGCACGCGCGTCGTACGGGTACAAACAGCATCATTGCTGTGCAATGCTTCTAGCGACGAATCCATTCGCACAACCGATCACAAGGTGATTGACAGGAAGAGGGCATTTATGGGTGTCAACTGACCGTTTTCTGGGAGTGGTAGGGAAAATGCAGGCGTGTCCAGGCGTTTGCAGGGCGGGTGTCTGACGTCAATTCTGGGACCAGACAGGCTGAAGTGATCGCAAGGGCTGAGTAAATCCAGAGCTACTCAGAAACTGCAAAAAAATGTTTTCGTCCCGCTCGGCTGCACAAGCGTAAGCACACTTGCAAAGTGAAAATACACTCCTATAGAGGTGGCGACTATCTGATCCGCAAAAAATAGCTTGCAAGCGATCAACTCGGAATGAGGGCCACTGTCTGCTTCTTGTAATGTACTAAATTGCTTGCTATTCCTCTAAATCTTTGTCATATGCTTTACACCCCCAATGTACAATGCTAATGTTTGCATCCAAACACATGGAGTCATAACCCTGAGAAACTTTGATATGAAAATTGCACTGTTCCTGCATGACTGTTTTATTAATTCGCAAGGAACAAGAAGTACCTTCCTGCTGACTGTTTTCTTTTGGTTCAAGCACCCAGAGCTGCCAAAATAAAGTCACATGATGTGATTGTTGCTAGCTATAACAGCACAACCATTTGATGGTATAATGGGGGTAATTCCAAGTTTATCGCAGCAGGAATTTTTTTAGCAGTTGGGCAAAACCATGTGCACTGCAGGGGGGGGGGGGCAGATATAACATTTGCAGAGAGCGTTAGATTTGGGTGGGTTATTTTGTTTCTGTGCAGGGTAAATACTGGCTGCTTTATTTTTACACTGCAAATTAGATTGCAGATTGAACACACCACACCCAAATCTAAGTCTCTCTGCAAATGTTATATCTGCCCCCCCTGCAGTGCACATGGTTTTGGCCAACTGCTAAAAAATTTCCTGCTGCGATCAACTTGGAATTACCCCCAATAATTGATCGTTTTAGCTAGAGATGAGCGGGTTCGGTTCTCAGAAAACCGAACCCCCTCGAACTTTACGATCCGAGCCAGGAACAGAATCCCACTTGGGAGTTCCCGCCAGACTCGGATCCCAGAACGAGGCAAAATGTCATCATCCCACTGTTCTATTTAAAGTACCACGCGTCGCCGCCATTTTCACTCCAGACTTGGAGAGTGAGGGAGACAGACCTCTGTCTCTCTCTGTGGGTGGTGGCATCGGGTGGGGTCAGTGTGTGCTCTCTAGGGGTGCTGTCCTGTCACTGCTGTTAGGGGTGTTGTCCTGTCACTGTACTGTCATGTGCTGTTAGGGGTGCTGCAGCTGTACTTGGGTGTTGCTGTCCTGGCTGTCACTGTGCTGTTCAGGGGCACTGTCCTCCTGTATGCTGTGAAAATACAGGGGTGCTGGCCCTGTCTTGTATGCTGTTAAAATTCAGGGGTGCTGTGAAAATAAATGTACACTGGCCCTGTCTTATGGTCTACTATGTTTGCCCAGCTGTCGGAATGCCGGCAGCGGGGCGAGCGCAAAAGAGCCCCTTGTGGGCACGGCGCGATATGCATGCTGAGCAATTTATTCTCCTTCCAGGGGTGTCATTGACAGCCCAAGAGGGAAAATAGTTGTGTGAATCCCGGCAGTAAACATTCCGGCACCGGCATGCTGAGCGCCGGTATCCCAAAAGCTGGAATATATTGAGTGCTACCTCTTGTATGCTGTCAAAATTCAGCGGTGCAGTGAAAATAAATGTATACTGGCCCTGTCTTGTATGCTCTAAAAATCCAGGGGTGCTTTGAAAATAAATGTACACTGGCCCTGTCTTGTATGCTGTAAAAATTCAAGGGTGCTGTGAAAATAAATGTATATTGGCCCTGTCTTGTATGCTGTAAAAATTCAGGGGTGCAGTGAAAATAAATGTACATTGGCCCTGTCTTGTATGCTGTAAAAATTCAGAGGTGCAGTGAAAAGAAATGTACTCTAGCCCTGGCTTCTATGCTGTAAAAATGAATGTACACTGGCCCTGTCTTGTATGCTGTAAAAATTCAGGGGTGCAGTGAAAATAAATGTGCACTGGCCCTGTCTTATATGCTGTAAAAATTTAGGGGTACTCTGAAAATAAATGTACACTGGCCCTGTCTTGTATGCTGTAAAAATTCAGGGGTGCTGTGAAAATAAATGTACGCTGGCCCTGTCTTGTATGCTCTAAAAATTCAAGGGTGCTGTGAAAATAAATGTATATTGGCCCTGTCTTGTATGCTGTAAAAATTCAGGGGAGCTGTGAAAATAAATGTACATTGGCACTGTCTTGTATGCTGTAAAAATTCAGGGGTGCGGTGAAAATAAATGTACTCTGGCCCTGGCATCTATGCTGTAAATATAAATGTACACTGGCCCTGTCTTGTATGCTGTAAAACTTCAGTGATGCTGTGAAAATAAATGTACACTGGTCCTGTCTTGTATGCTGTAAAAATTCAGGGGTGCAGTGAAAATAAATGTGCACTGGCATTGTCTTATATGCTGTAAAAATGTAGGGGTACTCTGAAAATAAATGTACACTGGCCCTGTCTTGTATGCTGTAAAAATACAGGGGTGCTGTGAAAACAAATGTACACTTGCCTTTCCTTGTATGCTGTAAAAAGTCAGGGGTGCAGTGAAAATAAATGTACACTAGCTCTGTCTTGTATGCTGTAAAAATACAGGGGTGCTGTGACTATAAAGGGGTGCTGGCCCTGTCTTATATTATTTAAAATTACAGGGGTGCTGTGAAAATACAGGAGTGCTGGCCCTGTCCTGTATGCTGTAAAAAGACAGGGGTCCTGTGAAAATAAATGTACACTGGCCCTGTCCTTTTTGCTGTAACAATTCAGGGGTGCTGTGAAAATAAATGTACACTGGCCCTGTCTTGTATGCTGTAAAAATTCAAGGGTGCTGTGGAAATAAATGTACGTTTGGCCTGTCTTGTATGCTGTAAAAATTCAGGGGTGCAGTGAAAAGAAATGTACTCTGGCCCTGGCTTCTATGCTGTAAAAATACAGGGGTGCTGTGAAAATAAATGTACACTTGCCCTGTCTTGTATGCTGTAAAAATTCAGGAGTGCTGTTGTTAAAATAAATGTACACTGGCCCTGTCTTGTATGCTGTAAAAATTCAGGGGTGCTGTGAAAACAAATTTACACTGGCCCTATCTTGTATGCTGTAAAAATTCAAGGGTGCAATGAAAATAAATGTACACTGGCTCTGTCTTGTATGCTGTAAAAATACAGGGGTGCTGTGAAAACAAATATACACTGGCCCTGTCCTTTATGCTGTAAAAATACAGGGGTGCTGTGAAAATAAATGTACACTGGCCCTGTCCTTTATGCTGTAAAAATACAGGGGTGCTGTGAAAATAAATGTACACTGGCCCTGTCCTTTTTGCTGTAAAAATTCAGGGGTGCTGTGAAAATAAATGTACACTGGCCCTGTCTTGTATGCTGTAAAAATTCAAGGGTGCTGTGAAAATAAATGTACGTTTGGCCTGTCTTGTATGCTGTAAAAAATCAGGGGTGCAGTGAAAAGAAATGTACTCTGGCCCTGGCTTCTATGCTGTAAAAATACAGGGCTGCTGTGAAAATAAATGTACACTTGCCCTGTCTTGTATGCTGTAAAAATTCAGGAGTGCTGTTGTTAAAATAAATGTACACTGGCCCTGTCTTGTATGCTGTAAAAATTCAGGGGTGCCTTGAAAATAAATGTACGTTTGGCCTGTCTTGTATGCTGTAAAAATTCAAGGGTGCTGTGAAAATAAATGTACGTTTGGCCTGTCTTGTATGCTGTAAAAATGCAGGGGTGCAGTGAAAAGAAATGTACTCTGGTCCTGGCTTCTATGCTGTAAAAATACAGGGGTGCTGTGAAAATAAATGTACACTTGCCCTGTCTTGTATGCTGTAAAAATTCAGGAGTACTGTTGTTAAAATAAATGTACACTGGCCCTGTCTTGTAAGCTGTAAAAATTCAGGGGTGCTGTGAAAACAAATTTACACTGGCCCTGTCTTGTATGTTGTAAAAATTCAGGAGTACTGTTGTTAAAATAAATGTACACTGGCCCTGTCTTGTAAGCTGTAAAAATTCAGGGGTGCTGTGAAAACAAATTTACACTGGCCCTGTCTTGTATGCTGTAAAAATTCAAGGGTGCAATGAAAATAAATGTACACTGGCTCTGTCTTGTATGCTGTAAAAATACAGGGGTGCTGTGAAAACAAATATACACTGGCCCTGTCCTTTATGCTGTAAAAATACAGGGGTGCTGTGAATATAAAGGTGTGCTGGCCCTGTTTTGTATGCTTTACATTTACAGGGGTGTTGTGAAAATACAGGGGTGCTTGCCCTGTCCTGTATGCTGTAAAAATACAGGGGTGTTGTGAAAATAAATGTACACTGGCCCTGTCCTTTTTGCTGTAACAATTCAGGGGTGCTGTGAAAATAAATGTACACTGGCCCTGTCTTGTATGCTGTAAAAATTCAAGGGTGCTGTGAAAATAAATGTACGTTTGGCCTGTCTTGTATGCTGTAAAAATTCAGGGGTGCAGTGAAAAGAAATGTACTCTTGCCCTGGCTTCTATGCTGTAAAAATACAGGGGTGCTGTGAAAATAAATGTACGTTTGGCCTGTCTTGTATGCTGTAAAAATACAGGGGTGCTGTGAAAATAAATGTACACTTGCCCTGTCTTGTATGCTGTAAAAATTCAGGAGTGCTGTTGTTAAAATAAATGTACACTGGCCCTGTCTTGTATGCTGTAAAAATTCAGGGGTGCTGTGAAAACAAATTTACACTGGCCCTATCTTGTATGCTGTAAAAATTCAAGGGTGCAATGAAAATAAATGTACACTGGCTCTGTCTTGTATGCTGTAAAAATACAGGGGTGCTGTGAAAACAAATATACACTGGCCCTGTCCTTTATGCTGTAAAAATACAGGGGTGCTGTGAAAATAAATGTACACTTGCCCTGTCCTTTTTGCTGTATAAATTCAGGGGTGCTGTGAAAATAAATGTACACTGGCCCTGTCTTGTATGCTGTAAAAATTCAAGGGTGCTGTGAAAATAAATGTACGTTTGGCCTGTCTTGTATGCTGTAAAAAATCAGGGGTGCAGTGAAAAGAAATGTACTCTGGCCCTGGCTTCTATGCTGTAAAAATACAGGGCTGCTGTGAAAATAAATGTACACTTGCCCTGTCTTGTATGCTGTAAAAATTCAGGAGTGCTGTTGTTAAAATAAATGTACACTGGCCCTGTCTTGTATGCTGTAAAAATTCAGGGGTGCCTTGAAAATAAATGTACGTTTGGCCTGTCTTGTATGCTGTAAAAATTCAAGGGTGCTGTGAAAATAAATGTACGTTTGGCCTGTCTTGTATGCTGTAAAAATGCAGGGGTGCAGTGAAAAGAAATGTACTCTGGTCCTGGCTTCTATGCTGTAAAAATACAGGGGTGCTGTGAAAATAAATGTACACTTGCCCTGTCTTGCATGCTGTAAAAATTCAGGAGTACTGTTGTTAAAATAAATGTACACTGGCCCTGTCTTGTAAGCTGTAAAAATTCAGGGGTGCTGTGAAAACAAATTTACACTGGCCCTGTCTTGTATGCTGTAAAAATTCAGGAGTACTGTTGTTAAAATAAATGTACACTGGCCCTGTCTTGTAAGCTGTAAAAATTCAGGGGTGCTGTGAAAACAAATTTACACTGGCCCTGTCTTGTATGCTGTAAAAATTCAAGGGTGCAATGAAAATAAATGTACACTGGCTCTGTCTTGTATGCTGTAAAAATACAGGGGTGCTGTGAAAGCAAATATACACTGGCCCTGTCCTTTATGCTGTAAAAATACAGGGGTGCTGTGAATATAAAGGTGTGCTGGCCCTGTTTTGTATGCTTTACATTTACAGGGGTGTTGTGAAAATACAGGGGTGCTTGCCCTGTCCTGTATGCTGTAAAAATACAGGGGTGTTGTGAAAATAAAGGGGCACTGTTCTGTGTGTTGTAATAATAATGGGGTGCTGTCCTATGAAATGGAGAACAAAATTTGGAGTTCCAGTTCCAGTTCCTAGTCCTAGTGCTAAAGCTGCTGTTGCCACCACTCATGACATTGACGATGCACTTTCATCACCGTTGTCTGCTAAGGCCAATACCCAGTGTAATAGAGGGCATGTAAAACCCAAGAAATTATCTCATAAGAAATGTAAAATTGACAAAATGCCATTCACGACATGAAGTGGCAAGGAAAGATAAAGCCTTGGCCTATGTTCATGAAGCCCTCCTTCCTCTTGAAAAAAAAAAAAAAAAAAAAAGCTTGTTAAAGCACAGGAAAAAACAACTGTGCATTTAGAGATTTCACAAATCCCCAAGGAGAGTCCAAGTTTGTCAGCGGTTGCGATGTCTAGGCCTGACCTTCCCAAGACTGTATGGGAAGAGGAGGCTCCTACCACCATTTGCATGCCCCCTGCAAGTGCTGGGAGGAGCACCGCTAGTCCAGTTGCTGATATTGAGATTGAGGATGTCACTGTAGAAGTACACTAGGATGAGGAGGATATTGGTGTAGCTGGCGCTGAGGAAGAAGTTGACGATGAGGATTCTGATGGTGATGTGGTTTGTTTAAATAAGGCACCAGTGGAGGCAGTTGTTGGCCATGGGATGAAACATCCCATTGTCATGCCTTGGCAAAATACCAAAAAATCCACCTCTTCAGTGTGGAATTATTTCTCCACAAATCCGGAGAACAGGTGTCAAGCCATATGTTGCCTTTGTCAATCCATAATAAGTAGGGGTAAGGATGTTAGGCACCTAGGAGCATCCTCCCTTATATGTCACCTGCAGCGCATTTATTATGTCATTGTCAAGTTCAGAAACTTTGGGTAATAGCATAAGCAGTACACTGACACCTAAATGATGTGGTTTGTTTGATTATTATTTCTCTGTGAGGATGAGTATGTAAACACTGCAGGGGGAAGGAATTAGAGGAGGATGACGTCTCTGTAGAGCCAGTTTGTGCAAGGAGAGATTAATTGCTTCTCTTTTGGTGGGGGGCCAAACCAATCATTTCAGCCAGTCGTGTGGCAGACCTTGTCACTGTTATGATTGGTTTGTTAAAGTGTGCATGTCCTGTTTATACAACATAAGGGTGGGTGGGAGGGCCAAAGGACAGATCCATCTTGCACGACTTTTCTTTGCCACATCATTCCAGGGGTGTTGCCCTAAATGGGGTTCTGCCCCTCTGCCCCATCAGTCCAGGGGTGCTGCCCCACTGCCGTTTAAATCCAGGGGTGCTGTTGCCTGTCTGCTGCACTGTGTAATTCTCCAGGGGTGCAGCCTATGCTGTATAAATCCAGAGGCGCTGCCGTATAATTCCAGGGCTGCTTCTGTACTCGATCCAAGGTTTAAATTAAAGCCTAGAGCAGAATATGAAATAAGCTTCAACATCACAACCAGATTTGTGAAAACATACAGTAGCTGCAAAGGTGGAAATGGAAATTACAATTTTGAGTGTTTTCCAAAGAGTCCACATTTGTGGCCAAAATCAGTCAGACTCAGACGAGACAGATTCATAATCCAGTGCAACTGCCAGAGAAAACTAGAATTTCCAAACACACCTATGTCTATATATCTGCCATATAATTCCTGGGGGGCCCTGTCTGAACCCGCTCATCTACATCTTCTAGTGTGCACTGTGTACCTAGCATTAGAGAGAGGTTCTTCTCAATTATTTCATGCTAGGGACTCACTCAAAGGAATGGCTCCAATTAGTCAACCTTACTTTTGATTTATTATTAATGTTCCACATTTTGGGATTATTTATTTACAAGATGCGCATTTGTTGTACAGGGTTCTTTTCCTAAGGGCTGCGTAGGGTTATCGCAAGACCTCGCGGTGTTAGAAGAACAGTGTTTCAGTGATCTTGCATTGCATCAGCTTTCTATTGCACTGCAGCACTAGATGGGCCAGGAGCACCTGTGAGGCACAAAAAGTTACTGAATAGGGCCCAGTATGAAGTCTCATAGTGGCTTACAGCCAGTAAGATGTCTGGCTTGTCAGGCTGAAGCATGCTGTGGGCACAGAGGTTAGCATTGCTTCCTCCCACAGTCCTACTTATAGTATGAGAGGAGTTTCGACTGTAGAATGGTAAACTCAACTAGGGCAGGAAACTCAATAACAAAAAAAATCTCTGCACAGTCGTGCTTAGTTCTGTACCGAACCCACCTAAACTCAACTTCCCCGATCCAGGGCTGCTGTGGAGGTTCAGGAGGGGCTGCTAAAACATCTAAGGGGCTGCTTTATTTAAAAATAAAATATGAATAAAATAAACAAGACACACAGGTATGCTCACATGCATGTAACTGGGAGCTATGAAAAATGAAAATAAGGCATCTGCCACAAAATATGTAAATAAAAAGGCAATAAAAAAATGAAAAAAAAAAGAAACCCACAAGATTTTCTCAAAATAAGTCTCTAGACTCCGTGGAGGGGAAAATATCTAATCTTGATCTTGTGGTATACACCAGTTTATTTGCATCCCATCATTAAATCTGGGATTATCTTAATCCCTGACAATGGAGAAGGGGATACAAATTCGGAAACTTTGGCCCCTAGATTTTCAGTCTGTCTTGTAATGTGGTAATTATATATTTGCTTGGTTGAAGTCCTTTGTGTTCCACACCAATATAGGAGTGGAGGTGAAAGCCTGTGTGTTGTTCCTGATTGCGTGTGCCTCTCTAATTTTTAATCACCTTCTGTCCTCTTCCTCTTGCCTCTTCTCATAATGAGAAAAGTCCTCAAAGAAGGAGGTGGTATGTTTGTAGCTAGCTATGATTCTGAGAACTTGGCGAACATTTTCCAGGGGGACCACCGGTCGCTGAAATGATGGGTTTATTAAACTGTGCATGTCCTGTTTAAACAACATAAGGGTGGGTGGCAGGGCCCAAGAACAATTCCATCTTGCACCTCTATTTTTATTTGCATTATGTGCTGTTTGGGGCCTAGTTTTTAAAACTGACATCCTATCTGCCACTGCAGTGCCACTCCTAGATGGGCCAGGTGTTTGTGCCGCCCACTTGTGTCACTTAGCTTAGTCATCCAGCTACCTCGGTGCAACCTTTTGGCCTAAAAACAATATTGTGAGGTATTCAGAATAGACTGGAAATGAGTGTAAATGAATGTTATTGAGGTTAATAATACTGTAGGATAAAAATACGACCAAATTCTGTGGTTTTAGCTGTTTTTAAAAAAAAAAATCCAGATCCAAAACCAAAACCCGAAAGGGTGGTTTTGGCAAAACCAATCCAGATCCAAAACACGAACGGAAATTCAGATCCAAAACCAAAACACAAAACCCGAAAAGTGTCCACCGCACATCTCTGTTAGGGGTGCCACCAGGATGGCACTAGGTGGCACTGTTGCTCTTGCCCAGCAGTCCTTTAGCCTCCTGCAGCCAAAGTCTTTGCCTGTAGCAGCTGCCTTTCCTGGGAGGATTAGGTCCGCCCAGTACTCAGATTCCCCCAGGTTTTTATCATAGACAAGAAAAGAATTTACCAAATGAATGGAAGATCGGGCGCTTATTGGTGCTGTGTTTCTAATGCTGCTGCTATAGTATTTGGGGATAGTTACACCCCAACCACACATAAGAAATTGCAACAAAGAGGATAGCAGCGCTAAATGAATTGTTGAAAAACACTTAATAATGCGAAGGATTGAGTGATAAACTAGTTATACAATTTAATAAAAATTAATGATAATAACAACGGCCTTTAAGTAAAAAATGGATGCACGTCCATATGACAATAAAAAGTTCCCATATATTATCACCTCCCAAAGATTCACAAATCATGCACTGCACCTCCTGGTCGTCCCATTATTTCTGGTGTAGGTTCTCTCACGTCCAACCTCTCACATTATGTTGATATTTTTTTACAGCCACGTGTCACTTTGTTGAAATCACACATCAAAGACACCACACACTTTTTGAATTTAATTAAAAACATTGAGTGGAGAGACTCCTATGGGTTTCTTACACTCGATGTTCAAAGTTTGTACACCAATATCCCACACAGTTTAGGCATTAAAGCAATAGCAAAAAGACTCAGTGAGGATGGCGATCTCACTGATTTACACCAACAATTTATTTTGGATTCGATATCATTCATACTAAGACACAATTACTTCACATTTTTGGACACTTTCTATTTACAGGTGATGGGGACGGCCATGGGAACCAGGTTCGCGCCCAGTTACGCCAACCTCTACATGGGCGAAGTCGAAGACCAGCTCGTGTGGGGTGACGGCCTTGGCGCGGGCCTGGTTCTCTATGGCCGTTACATAGATGATCTTTTTATAATTTGGGACGGGGATGCTGATTCTGCCTCTTCCTTTGTTTCTCATCTTAATTCCAATTCCTTTAATTTAATTTTCACGCATACCTATCACCCTCACAATACCAATTTTTTGGACATCACCTTGGAGGCCAGAGGAAATAGAATTTCCACTACTAATTATATGAAAGAAGTGGGAACAGATGCTTATCTACATTTCAAAAGTGGGCACTATATGCCCTGGAAAAAGAGCATCCCAAAAAGTAAATTCTTACTCCTCAGAAGGAATTGCTCTGATTTGACTTCTTTTAATATACAAGCCAAATCAATGATGGAGGCGTTCCTCAACAGAGGCTATCCAAAATCGCTTATCAAATCAGTATTGGATGAAGTTAGACAATGTGAAAGGGAAGATCTACTAGTACATAAAGATAAGAGGACAGATAAAACTGTTAATATGGATGAGATAGCATTTATCTCAACATTTAATAACTGTCACTCAGAAATTAGGAATATTATTTCAAAGAATTATGGGATCTTGAGACATGACCCACAGCTGTCCCAAATACTACATTCAAAACCCAAATTTATTTTTCGTAAGAACAAATCGCTTAAAAACCTACTAGCCCCCAGTCATCTGAAAGTTATCAGAGAAAATAAGGAGGGTTTAAGTGGAGATAACAACTGGCTGAAGGACCACCAGGAAAAAATAAAGGGTTGCTTTAGATGTGGAAAGAATAAGTGTATAACATGTAACTATATTTCTAACCGAACAAAGACATTTAAGGTTGAAACATCAGATAAATTATTCGAAATTGGGAGTTTTATTAACTGTGATACTCCATATGTCATTTATATGCTGACCTGTGGGTGCGGCAAAAAGTATATAGGACGAACAACAAGAACACTTAAAATTCGATTTTTAGAACATAGGAGGAACATTGTAAATAAGATCCAGACTCACAGTGTTCCGAAACATTATTGTGATGTACATGGTGGAGACCCCAAATGCTTAAAACTTTTGGGTCTAGAACACATACCCCATACCACACGAGGGGGTGATAGATATAAGAGACTCTGCAGACAGGAGGTCTTCTGGATGTACCAAATGAACAGCATATTCCCGGAGGGCCTCAACGAGGCAGTAGAATTGAATACCGTGATTTAACAATACATATATATCTGAATAATAATCACAATGTTCCAAATAGCAAAATATTGCAATATCAAGAACTTAGAAAATCTATATATCTGTAAAAACAGTATACAGGTTGATCTCCTCTTCTTCTTTCTTCTTTCTTCCTCCTTCCTTCTTCTTTCTTCTTTCTATTCTCCATTATATAGCCGATAAGAGCCCTTAATAAAACACCTTCTGAGAAATCAATATATATACCTATTGGTCTTTTTAAGTATCCTTGATTAATGGACATATTGACATAGATAGTAGGTTTTTGGAGGGATAGGTAGGGAACTCTTCTCTCTAAGTGCTTTCTTACTATCTGATGTATTACATTTTTTAGATTCTAAAAGCTACAGAAATAATGATACTCCTATACCCCCTCTAATATATCCGTGCAATATCTGTTTTTATAAATAAACTATGGATTGTTAGAATGGTTGATTGGTAACCATGGTAACGGGTACGTATGCCCGTGTTTTATTATTATATATATTTTTTCTTTTCCTATATCCACTGTTACATTGTGGAATAAATGGAGAAGACGAAATTTATATGGTATAACTGTGCCTTTATTGGAAAAAAACCTATTGCTGTTTAGGGTTTATACTAACGGACTTCATAGTCCGGTCACGTGGACCCCGCCGCCCGGCTGCTAACTACAATTCCCAGAGGCAGTGGGACGAGGCATCACCACGTGCTAGTGGACTCCATAGTCCGGTCACGTGGATCCTGCCGTTCAGCCGCTTACTACAATTCCCAGTGGCAGCGGGACGGCACAATACCATGTGACCGGAAGTTGAAAAAAGGATATATTCCGCCCGTTGGAGCGCAAATGCGCCCCACTGAGCGGAAGTACTACACATGACAGCGGGGAATATGACACTAAAAGAATTCTCCCGATGATCATTATTAAAGATCTCTTCTAATAAAGTGCTGATATATTAATAATCAATTTTTTGAGATTAGTTCAAAGTATATATGGGGTGTAATTTGACTTCTTTATCTAATACATAGGCTTCTGTGACCCGGAAGTATTATTATAGAGGTCAAATACATCTAATAGATTTACATTTTTGGACCAAATTGTTTATTGATTAATAGAGTCTTCATCTTTGAGTCTGTCCTTATAATATATAAACAACCCAATGATTGGTCAGGATGATTGGTTTTATGTATAATCTAACTAATTGGAAGGATTGAGTGAAACAGCTGTTGATTGTTTGGTAATTCTCTAGGGTATAAATATCCTGTCAGTGGCCTACCTAAGTCACCTTTGATAAAGCTGCAGTGCCTTGCAGCGAAACGCGTTAGGAGGAGGCTACTTGGGTCAACCATCACGCTAATTTTGACTGCCGCACTACATCCGGACCAAACACTGGACTTTTACCATCTGCAGTTCAATTGAGACAACTATCTCCTGATTAAGGAGCACCATCTACCCCATCTTCATAAAGAGGACACCGTACTAAATGAGGACCCCGAATCTGGCTGATTGGAAGCTAAAACATCAGTGACGTTCTTAAAGGGACTACACCTCTAGCGGTTTTGGGTAAAGTGCATTGGTGTGACTGCGCTGTCAGTCTGTCTCCATCTGCTTAATTTCCAGGTTTCACATCAGGAACGGATGATAATGTGCTAGACAGTCATTAATCTCAATTGACCCACATGAATTGTTTTTTATTGTCATATGGACGTGCATCCATTTTTTACTTAAAGGCCGTTGTTATTATCATTAATTTTTATTAAATTGTATAACTAGTTTATCACTCAATCCTTCGCATTATTAAGTGTTTTTCAACAATTCATTTAGCGCTGCTATCCTCTTTGTTGCAATTTCTTATGTGTGGTTGGGGTGTAACTATCCCCAAATACTATAGCAGCAGCATTAGAAACACAGCACCAATAAGCGCCCGATCTTCCATTCATTTGGTAAATTCTTTTCTTGCTTTCTCACATAGTTTTGATTGGGCAGCATGGGCTGTTTTTCTAATTTCACGGAAAGAACATAAACTAGATAGGGATCAAAAGGACTATGAAAGGGGAGAAATTCATAGCTATAATAGGACTCGGTATAATAGTAATATATCTACCAGTCCTAGAACTCCACTGTCAAATAAAAATAAAAAGAAAAATGTGAGATTTCAAAGACAGGAACAAGAAAACTACAATAGAGGTAGTAACACCAGTAAATACTCTCAGTATACCAATAATCAGGGTGAGAAAGGAAGAGGTAACCGTAGCCCTTCAGGTTATGATGGAAACAGATATGTCCATCAAAATAAATATTCAATACTCAGAGATTACCGGTCCCCTAACTATGAATATAGACATGATAGAAATGGTACAAGAGAGAGAAAACAAATAGAAACGGAGGCATTAGAATCTCCACCCCCAAGTCAGTCTTTTTTAGAAAAGCGCCCAAACAGATGGTACAAAGACACCCCGATAAGTCAACAGAAAAGGGGGAGAACAAGAGACGAAGAGGAGTCAGAGGAGGGCGGAGGATTAAATCCAAAAAATCCCTGTGTCAGATAAGTGGTACAAAGAAAGGTATATTCAATCTCTCCTCAAAAGTTTTGACAATAGATGAGATTAAATTATTAGAGAGAGGGCTGAATTTTGCACCGGTGAATAAACCGAATTTATTCAAACTGTTTGTAGATCTTAATCGCTATGTGAGAACATTATGCCGCAAAAGATACTTCGCTTTAAAAGCCTTGAAACAAAATACAATTGAAGGTACGGCTATTATTCTAGATAATGAAGATATCTGTGCCATTGAGACTTTGGAATCTTTGGTAGAAGAATCCAATAAAGAAATGACATCTGATAGTAGCCCAGTTCAAATCTACGATACAAGACGATTCAGAACTAAATCTGAATTCTACCCCCTCCAGTACAAAGGGCCCTACATAGAGAGTTTCTATAGAGCTACATTAGAAAATTTTAAGAACATGTGTGAAAAGGCAGAAGGGAAGCCGTTTAGAGATAACCTAACAGTAGGTGAAAGGAGAGCCATCAAATGTCTCTATACAGATAGAGATGTAGTAATAAAACCGGCGGATAAGGGCGGTGGGATTGTCATTCTTGATACAGTAGAATATATCAAAGAGTCAATGAGACAGCTCAACGACGAAAGATTCTATAAGAAGATGGGTGGCAATCCCACCGCCCTTTTCCAGAAGGAACTAAAACATCTGTTGGATGATGGAGTACAATTAGGAGCCATCTCAAAAGAAACCATGCACTTTTTATTTTGTAACTATCCTGTCACCCCCACATTTTACTATTTACCAAAAATTCACAAATCACTTTGCACCCCACCTGGGAGACCTATTATTTCGGGAGTGGGTTCACTTACTAATAACCTTTCATTTTTTGTTGACTATCACCTACAAGGATATGTCGAAAAATTGAAATCTTATATTAGAGACACAAAAAGTTTTCTAAAATTGGTGAATTCCGTCGTTTGGAAGCCAGGTGCATACTTGGTAATATTCGACGTTGAATCATTGTATTCCAATATTCCACATGACTTAGGCATTAAAGCAATAGAACACTATCTAAGGAATGATTCACATGTTACAGCGAACACAACAGACTTCATTTTGGAAGCTATTCGATTTATCCTTACTCACAACTATTTCACCTTTGACTCTCTTTTTTATTTACAAACACGGGGGACTGCCATGGGGACCAGGTTCGCTCCGAGTTTCGCGAACCTATACATGGGACTCTTAGAGGAGCAACATGTGTGGGGCAGCGAGCTCGGAGAGAACCTGGCCCTCTATGGCAGATATATTGATGACCTTTTTATGATTTGGACAGGGGATCTATCCACTCTACACATTTTTGCTGAAAGTTTAAATAATAATTTGTTTGGTCTTAAATTCACTTATTCTTTTAGCACGGTCACAATTAATTTTTTAGATATCACATTGACAGTATTGGACGACAGGCTTACTACTCAAACCTATGTAAAGCCTGTTGACCAAAATAGATATCTTCATTATGAAAGTTCTCATCTATATGGGTGGAAAAGGAATATCCCAAAAAGCCAACTAATTAGATTAAAAAGGAACTGCTCATCCAGCGATACATTTAGACGACAGGCGGGAGGGGTAATGAGAGCCTTTGAGGAACAAGGCTATCCCCCGGAGGTGTTACAAAAAGCCCAAATGGAGGTAGAAAAAATAGATAGAGAGACATTACTTGTAGATGTAGATAAAGTAGAGAAGATGGATAGAATTCAAAAAGAAGGTAGAAATAGAGCAATAACTTTTACCACCCAATATAATAGTCATGCAAAAGAAATAAAAAAGATTATCAAGAAAAATACCGCCCTGCTGTCCATGGATGAGATACTAAAAGATCAGGTAGCCTCACTTGGACAGGTTACTTTTAGAAGATCAGAAAATCTGAAATCTAAGTTAGTACGTAGCCATTTTACAAGCTCTGAAAAATCCCTCCCTGTGATGGGGACTTGGTTGCCGTCTAAACCAGTCGGCTTCCATAAATGTGGTAGGAACGCATGTACTACGTGCTTGGCCTCCCTCAGAAAAAGTACAGAATTTAGTTCATTCTCTACGAAGGAGACTTATCAGATAGGGAAATTTCTTAATTGCAACTCCACATATGTGATTTATTTAATCACATGTGGATGTGGAAAGCAATATGTGGGGCGTACGACCAGAGCTCTCCATGTAAGATTCTCCGAACATAGGAGAAACATTTTAAAGAGACATAGTGCACATCCCCTTTCACTCCACATATCACGCTGTCAAAGACAAAGTATGAACAACGTATCAGTCAAAGCAATAGAACAAATAGGACCAACAAGACGTGGAGGGGATAAATTTAATCTATTATGCAAAAGAGAGGCATATTGGATCTATGTTTTGGGAACTCTAATACCATGTGGTCTAAATGACACAGTGGAGTTGAACAATATATAGGTCCTGCATTCTACTCTAAAAACATCACCTCTGCTTGGAAAATTAATGATGGAACAGTATATATTTCTACATTGGCATGATGTGAAAAATGGCCCTAGATATAACATCTAACATTGTCCAAATGTGATAGTGTGTACTGCATATTGGTACTTGGTATTTTTATACACACGTCTAGGTATATATATATACTCTATCTCGACCAATTATGTACATGCATATATATTCCTGTTTTTCTATGAATTCTGATAAGAGTGAATGAGTAGATATATGCTGGTGCTGGACTTTTGTTCTCCTTTTCCTCTCTCTATTTCTCTTTGTTTCTTTGTTCTTCTGTATTTTTTATTGATAGTAATAATAACAATTATATAATATCAAAAATAATATTCTTTCCTCTGTTATTTCACCTATATTCTTTTTTGTATCCTGTTCTCCTATGTCTCGTGGGAAGTTACTATATATAGCTCTCTATGTATATGATGCAGAGAGAGCTATGCGTGAATTCTGAAATGCGGATACAGAACACGAGACATATGATGCGGATATAGAAGAATCTCCCCATGTAATGAATAAATAAATAATATTGAAAAATAATGATTGTGAAGAATAAAACTAATTAAAATATGAGCCTATGATAGACCTAAAAGTTGTATCCAAGGAAAATATAATTAATAATAAAACTATAAGAATGAATTAATTAAATAATAAATGTGATCTGTCTCCCCTCTGGGTAGGAGATATCTGAGTGGCGACTATATATAGATAAATAACCAGGCAACACTGGTCTTTTTATATAATATTTTTTTATTTTCTAAGTACACTACTGTATTAGATATGTATATATATATATATTCTCTCTATGTATAAGTTTTTATATCTATATTTATATCCAATTGTCTCCGTATGGTTAGTAAGAATTAATATGATGAACTTTCTATGGAAGAAACAATAATTTCTAAGTTGATGCGATCACACGTATATATGATATGTTATTATGAATATAAGACAAAACGGACTCTAATAAAAGTTCCGGAATATGTATGGAACGCACACTCAGAGCCAAACGGCTAAGGAGTTCCGTAATTGAGACGTGAGACGCAGACACGTGATCAAAAGAGGTCACGTGAACGTGACAACACACATACGTATGCGCTCCACTCGAAAATGAGGCTTGAGATGGAGACGCTGCGTACGGTGATAGGCGGGAGAATAGCCGCTATTTAAACACGGACACGGAGACATAGAGGTATACTGCTCTGAGGAAGCCGCTGAACGTAACAAAGGCGGAGAAACGCGTAAGAGACTTCATATTACCCCTCCGGTACCGGTCGGAACTTTTAAGAAAACCTGCAGGCATTCTCCAAACAATTGGACACTCCAGATATGGCACCATTGATGGGATAAAAAAGCACCAGGAGCCGGGAGGAACCAATGTATGGGATCAGAATCTGAAACAGGTTTACTACTAAATTTATTTGTGGATCACTGCCATTGCTTTCAAGCTATAAAACAGCATGCTGTACTAACCATTGAAATAACATCACTAATAATTGTTGCAACTAACTAACACCAGTGACAATATCTATCGCATGGATAAAAATCTCTGACTAATACAAGTTAAAGATTCTGATTAATCAGCTGACTGTGGAAGATCGCTTTACTAACCATACTTATGTAGAGATGTATCTATAGTTGTGTTCAATGTTTGGCAGGATCAGCCGACATACTAGGACGGGACTTTGTTATTAATTATTGTGAAATTTTAGTATATTAATAAAAAGACACGTAATTTTTTAATAAGCGCTGTGATCTGTGTATGTTTTAGTTTTTAATTGTTGGGTGGAGTACTCTCCCTTTTTACAGCTGCTATTGATTAATGTGTGTTTTTTAGATTCCAATTAATGTGTACTTATCTACCCAGCAAATAGCGCCGAGTTACTTTGTTGTGAGACTAAATAGAAGACAGGATTATCTCTCTAAATGGGATAGCCCATTAGAGAGAAAAGGAGGGGATCTTGATGATCAACTAAGAGGAGATTTTTTTAAATTAGAGGATCTATTAAAATCAGAAATAAAACACTGGTTAGACACAGTCAATATGCAGAAATATATTGATAAAAAGATAATACCGAGAGGCTTGAGACTCTCAAAACCCTCTATATTTCACGATAGTATGGAACACCAAAAAAGATGGGATTCCACACTTGATCGTTGTTCTCTATCTCTTATGGGTATAGTAATTGAATACAGAACAGAGAAATTGAAGAATATAGAATCAGAGATTGAGCTACTTAAAAATAAATTAGAATGTCATAGTCAGAGTAGTGAATACAGGGATAGAGATACTGTTGTCACCGAAAGGGTGAATAAATTCGAACAAACAATACTAGAGACCAAATATAGGAAATTTCAAAGGGATGTCGAGGACTATAGAACTGATAATGTCAGATCCTATAGAAAAAACAAAAATCAAAGAGAGAGAGACTCTGTTAGTGATACCTCTGGAGTGAAAAAGTTTGCCCATTCTACACGTGATAGGAGAGATGAAAGAAAGTATTCAGGGGATACCCCCAACTATGATCAAAGGATGAAAAACAAACCTTTCAAACGCCCAGTAGATCACACTGAGTCTAACTCATTAACCAACAGGGACCCCGAGGGGGACTATTCCCCAATCGGGAATAGAGAATTAGGAGCCAGACCCAAGTCACATCCTGATGCCTCCCATCCTTCAAGCAGTTTTTTAGAACAGCGGAAAAGGAGGTTTCAGGATCGAGACAGGGACTGGCAGAGAGAAGGAGCCAGAAAAAGGAGAAACGTCAGTTTCGAGGAAGAAGGGGAGGGAGGAAGGAGGTATATAAGAGATTAAAGTTAAAAAGAAAGCAGTCACAAAAGAAAAGTATATTTAACCTCTCTTCCAGACAACTAACTGATAATGAGATTGCATTGTTGAATAAGGGCCTGAAATTCTCCCCATCAGCACCACCTAACATATTTAATTTATTTGTAGAATTAAACCGGTTTGTTCGAACTTTATGCCGGAAGAAATACTTTGCAAAGCAGACCTTAATAAAGAACAAAGACGTAGCATCACCCATAGTTTTGGACAGGGAAGATGAGGGGGCCCTAGAGATCCTTTCCGATCTCTTGGGCGAAAGCCCTGAGGACTCCTCCCAAAAACTCGTTAAATTGTTTGATATTAATAAGCTGAAAAATAAGTCAGAGTTCTATCCAATCAAAACAAAGGGATCGAACATAGAGAGTTTTTATAAAACAACATTAGAGGAATTCAAAAACCTGTGTTCAAAAACACAAGAGACACAAAAAATCAATAACCTTAATAAGTGGGAGAAAAGAGCAATTCATAGGTTAACAAAAGATAGCACGATAGTGATCAAACAAGCCGATAAAGGGGGGGGGGGCTCATTATACAAGATAGGTCTGATTACATCAGTGAGGCGAAAAGACAGCTAGATAATCATGAGTTTTACCAAATTCTACCGAGAGACCCTACTCCAGGCTTTCTGAGAGAACTCCATGACCTATTAAGTCAAGCTATGGGTAATAATCTGATCTCCAAGGAGGAATTCAATTTTTTGTTCTGTTCACACCCCACTGTTCCCATATATTATCACCTCCCAAAGATTCACAAATCATGCACTGCACCTCCTGGTCGTCCCATTATTTCTGGTGTAGGTTCTCTCACGTCCAACCTCTCACATTATGTTGATATTTTTTTACAGCCACGTGTCACTTTGTTGAAATCACACATCAAAGACACCACACACTTTTTGAATTTAATTAAAAACATTGAGTGGAGAGACTCCTATGGGTTTCTTACACTCGATGTTCAAAGTTTGTACACCAATATCCCACACAGTTTAGGCATTAAAGCAATAGCAAAAAGACTCAGTGAGGATGGCGATCTCACTGATTTACACCAACAATTTATTTTGGATTCGATATCATTCATACTAAGACACAATTACTTCACATTTTTGGATACTTTCTATTTACAGGTGATGGGGACGGCCATGGGAACCAGGTTCGCGCCCAGTTACGCCAACCTCTACATGGGCGAAGTCGAAGACCAGCTCGTGTGGGGTGGCGGCCTTGGCGCGGGCCTGGTTCTCTATGGCCGTTACATAGATGATCTTTTTATAATTTGGGACGGGGATGCTGATTCTGCCTCTTCCTTTGTTTCTCATCTTAATTCCAATTCCTTTAATTTAATTTTCACGCATACCTATCACCCTCACAATACCAATTTTTTGGACATCACCTTGGAGGCCAGAGGAAATAGAATTTCCACTACTAATTATATGAAAGAAGTGGGAACAGATGCTTATCTACATTTCAAAAGTGGGCACTATATGCCCTGGAAAAAGAGCATCCCAAAAAGTAAATTCTTACTCCTCAGAAGGAATTGCTCTGATTTGACTTCTTTTAATATACAAGCCAAATCAATGATGGAGGTGTTCCTCAACAGAGGCTATCCAAAATCGCTTATCAAATCAGTATTGGATGAAGTTAGACAATGTGAAAGGGAAGATCTACTAGTACATAAAGATAAGAGGACAGATAAAACTGTTAATATGGATGAGATAGCATTTATCTCAACATTTAATAACTGTCACTCAGAAATTAGGAATATTATTTCAAAGAATTATGGGATCTTGAGACATGACCCACAGCTGTCCCAAATACTACATTCAAAACCCAAATTTATTTTTCGTAAGAACAAATCGCTTAAAAACCTACTAGCCCCCAGTCATCTGAAAGTTATCAGAGAAAATAAGGAGGGTTTAAGTGGAGATAACAACTGGCTGAAGGACCACCAGGAAAAAATAAAGGGTTGCTTTAGATGTGGAAAGAATAAGTATATAACATGTAACTATATTTCTAACCGAACAAAGACATTTAAGGTTGAAACATCAGATAAATTATTCGAAATTGGGAGTTTTATTAACTGTGATACTCCATATGTCATTTATATGCTGACCTGTGGGTGCGGCAAAAAGTATATAGGACGAACAACAAGAACACTTAAAATTCGATTTTTAGAACATAGGAGGAACATTGTAAATAAGATCCAGACTCACAGTGTTCCGAAACATTATTGTGATGTACATGGTGGAGACCCCAAATGCTTAAAACTTTTGGGTCTAGAACACATACCCCATACCACACGAGGGGGTGATAGATATAAGAGACTCTGCAGACAGGAGGTCTTCTGGATGTACCAAATGAACAGCATATTCCCGGAGGGCCTCAACGAGGCAGTAGAATTGAATACCGTGATTTAACAATACATATATATCTGAATAATAATAACAATGTTCCAAATAGCAAAATATTGCAATATCAAGAACTTAGAAAATCTATATATCTGTAAAAACAGTATACAGGTTGATCTCCTCTTCTTCTTTCTTCTTTCTTCCTCCTTCCTTCTTCTTTCTTCTTTCTATTCTCCATTATATAGCCGATAAGAGCCCTTAATAAAACACCTTCTGAGAAATCAATATATATACCTATTGGTCTTTTTAAGTATCCTTGATTAATGGACATATTGACATAGATAGTAGGTTTTTGGAGGGATAGGTAGGGAACTCTTCTCTCTAAGTGCTTTCTTACTATCTGATGTATTACATTTTTTAGATTCTAAAAGCTACAGAAATAATGATACTCCTATACCCCCTCTAATATATCCGTGCAATATCTGTTTTTATAAATAAACTATGGATTGTTAGAATGGTTGATTGGTAACCATGGTAACGGGTACGTATGCCCGTGTTTTATTATTATATATATTTTTTCTTTTCCTATATCCACTGTTACATTGTGGAATAAATGGAGAAGACGAAATTTATATGGTATAACTGTGCCTTTATTGGAAAAAAACCTATTGCTGTTTAGGGTTTATACTAACAGACTTCATAGTCCGGTCACGTGGACCCCGCCGCCCGGCTGCTAACTACAATTCCCAGAGGCAGTGGGACGAGGCATCACCACGTGCTAGTGGACTCCATAGTCCGGTCACGTGGATCCTGCCGTTCAGCCGCTTACTACAATTCCCAGTGGCAGCGGGACGGCACAATACCATGTGACCGGAAGTTGAAAAAAGGATATATTCCGCCCGTTGGAGCGCAAATGCGCCCCACTGAGCGGAAGTACTACACATGACAGCGGGGAATATGACACTAAAAGAATTCTCCCGATGATCATTATTAAAGATCTCTTCTAATAAAGTGCTGATATATTAATAATCAATTTTTTGAGATTAGTTCAAAGTATATATGGGGTGTAATTTGACTTCTTTATCTAATACATAGGCTTCTGTGACCCGGAAGTATTATTATAGAGGTCAAATACATCTAATAGATTTACATTTTTGGACCAAATTGTTTATTGATTAATAGAGTCTTCATCTTTGAGTCTGTCCTTATAATATATAAACAACCCAATGATTGGTCAGGATGATTGGTTTTATGTATAATCTAACTAATTGGAAGGATTGAGTGAAACAGCTGTTGATTGTTTGGTAATTCTCTAGGGTATAAATATCCTGTCAGTGGCCTACCTAAGTCACCTTTGATAAAGCTGCAGTGCCTTGCAGCGAAACGCGTTAGGAGGAGGCTACTTGGGTCAACCATCACGCTAATTTTGACTGCCGCACTACATCCGGACCAAACACTGGACTTTTACCATCTGCAGTTCAATTGAGACAACTATCTCCTGATTAAGGAGCACCATCTACCCCATCTTCATAAAGAGGACACCGTACTAAATGAGGACCCCGAATCTGGCTGATTGGAAGCTAAAACATCAGTGACGTTCTTAAAGGGACTACACCTCTAGCGGTTTTGGGTAAAGTGCATTGGTGTGACTGCGCTGTCAGTCTGTCTCCATCTGCTTAATTTCCAGGTTTCACATCAGGAACGGATGATAATGTGCTAGACAGTCATTAATCTCAATTGACCCACATGAATTGTTTTTTATTGTCATATGGACGTGCATCCATTTTTTACTTAAAGGCCGTTGTTATTATCATTAATTTTTATTAAATTGTATAACTAGTTTATCACTCAATCCTTCGCATTATTAAGTGTTTTTCAACAATTCATTTAGCGCTGCTATCCTCTTTGTTGCAATTTTTTATCATAGACAAGGCTGCTGTGTGAGGCTGGGCAAGGCAAGAACGGAACTGGAGTCAGACTGGGACACAAAAGGACCAGACACACAGGACAAACAATAACTTCAGCACACTACCGTATGTGACTGGCACTGCGGCAGATGGTACTCACTAGCACCACAGTGCTGGAGATGGGAAACCAAGCACTGGGTGCTGAACCGTAATGGCCGAGGTGACAGCGGTGCAGTCCCTGGTAGCAGCTAAATATAATACAGGCAGACAGAAATACAGGATATATAGCACGCAATACAGGAACCCACAAATGGACTTGCTGGAAAGGACAGTGCCGGCACAGGCAGACAGAAATACAGAACCAGACCTGGGAGTGGCGCTGGCTACAGACGTACAAACAGGCAGGGCTGGAATACTGAAGTGACCGCTAATAACTACACCAACGATACATGTATAACATGGTGGAATAGATGCTACGAGTGACACAGAAAGACATACTGCGGGACCAGACTGACAAGACACGGGTAATAACACAGGGTACAAACAAAAGTTCTAGTTGAGCAAATACAGACTGGAGTACTCCGGATTGGGCATAGAATCAGGTACATAAACAGAAGCTCAGAATCAGGTACATAAACAGAAACACGAACTGTTCAGGGTTTGTCAGGATAGACTGAGTAGTTCAGGTTTGTCCAGAATCAGGATAAGGACTGAGTATAACCAGCAGCTAGGTCCTAAGCAGACTTGGTAATAAAATACATACTATCCAATCAGAACAGCCAAAAAGGACAAGCCCCCTTAATGAGGAGAGTCACTGCTGGTGAGCAGCCTGACACACAAGGCCTAGTGCTAATGACCTAATTATGCAGCAGCTGGACTACACACAGAAAACATAGGAGTCAGGCTGCAATTACACAGACCCACCAGAGGTGGCTTGTAACAATCTCTAGTTCTAGCTAGAGATGAGCAGGTACGGTTCTCTGAAAACTGGACCAACCCAAACTTCCTGATCTGAGTCCGGATTTGAGTTGGCTTGGGGTTTCCTGACACACTCAGATCCCCAAATGAGGCAACACATCATCATTCCGCTGTTGGATTCTCACAGGTTTTGGATTCTATAAAGGTCCCGATGATCTGCGCCATTTTCACTCTAGCAGTGGAGAGTGCATTGAATGGATGTGCTGGGTTGTGTGGCATGGGGCATGGCTGTGGGGATGGTGGCTGCTGTGGGGGCTGGTGCTCTGTCCAGGGGTGCTCTGTCTGTAATATGCTGGGGATGGGTACGGGATGTTGGCGGTCGGGATGCTGGCGTTCGGGATCCTGGCGGTCAGAATACTGACACCAGGATCACGAGACATTCAGGGGCTCTACCCCAGTGTTAATTAAAAACCCAGTATACTATGTGTACATCCAGGGGCTGGTGTGTCCTATCATTATCAGTCTGGGGATGCTCTGTCTGTCCGTACTCATTACTATCGATTAACATTAATCATTACAAATCCCAAGTGTTTATCACAACCCTACGACATAACATAAGTACATAACAGGTCTATTTTGGCTATTACATAGACTTTGCCAGATTGTGATCATATAATACTGTGATTATGATCACGCTGATTTATGAAAATATTTCCTTTTTATCACTTTATGATGAATAAAACAGCCAATTACCACAGTGATTTGCAGGATACCTTGATAGCCACAAAATATTGCAACCACTAAAAGATTGGTTGTGACATATTCCATATTTCTGAAATGATATATTTTTATATAAAAAAACAAACAAAAATGGGGGGGGGGGGTGGCTTGGAAGGCACACGGGGAAGATGTTCCTGAAGAGAGCTTCTGCTGTAATTTTTAATTAAACTGGTATACTGTGTTTACAAGGTCTCCTTCTGCCTGCCCAAGTGCCCTAGAGATGTGAGTGAGTGCAGCGGAGCTGGGGGTCGAGTTTACCCATCCCTGTGGGTTGCAGCCCACTCCCCTTACTGAGCCGGGACCTCGATTTCACACCTCACCGCCGGGACAGAGGAGCAATGGAGGTCCTTGATGGACACTCCCCCATTTGCCTGCTGCACGTCCTACCTTGAGCCCGGGAGCATCTCCGGCTGGGGTGGAGAAGAAAGTGGACGACGCAGTACACGGGGATCGGTGGCGCGGACTGCCTGACCGTCCCCCTCTCCAGAGCTTACAGGCGGCCATCTTGGGAGGCTGGACGAGGTGAGGTGCTGCAGCTGAGGCACTGTGGCTCTCATAGGTTAACTGTTGTTGTCTTGGTAACCTTGCTGAGCCCTTGTGCTGCCTCACATTTCATCTTGATACTCTCTCTGCCATTAGTGCGACTTCTATAAGTATTTGTGGAGGTGGATGACAGATGCGGCACTCCACTATTATCCATGCTCTAGCTGCTCTAGTCCACAGCCCTGACATCATTTGTTTAGCTACACCCCTGCCTAAGTGCAAAGGGACCGCCCCTCACGCAGTCAGTCAGCTCCCTGCAACACCAAGCTCACTGACTGCCCGAAGCTAACACGCAGCTGCTTCCTGAAGTGTCCTGCAGACTGGAGGGTGGTGAGTCTGGGGGAAGTGCTGTTACTCCTCTCCCACCTTTTATATTATTCTAGTTTGCATTACCACTGCCTAGAACTTTCCCCCCTGCTCTGGGTGCTACAGGATTGTGTTCCACCTTCCCTGTGCCCCTTGATGCAACGGTGGCCAGCTGCTATTACTCTGCCTGACCTCCATACAGCCATTTTTCTGATTTAATGAGAACTTTCTCTGGAGCTCATCTCTGTCATACGGACTGGCACCCCTGCTAGATTCATCACTCTCTAGTACCCTGATGAGCCTATCGTTTCATACACTGTAAGAGTACAACCGACATTGCAGGCTTCAGCCCTTGAAGCCTACATGTGACAGTCTCCTGTCTACTATGCCTCGCCACTGACGGGTCTATGTCCCTCGACCCCTCCTATGACCGCTGATGCTGAATAACAAAATGAACCTACCTCTCATGATCTCCTACTGGGCAGGGGCAGAAAGTGTTCACAAGGGAAGAGCTCCCAATCTAAACATGCTGTCCCTGCAAGATCTACTCTCCGCTTGTTTCTCTCTGTCACACAAATTGCAGATTCTCCCTCTTCCGCCCTGGAGATTGAGCCGCCTCCCTCACCCACAATGGCCCATTCTCCCCTTTCTGGTGACTTTCAAGCTGTCTCAATTACGAAGTGAAATTGGAGAAATCTTAACACATGTCCGCTTTCTACCCTCCAAGCCTGACATGCAGGCGCTTGAATATTGCCTGCAGGACTCGCTTCAGAACCAGATCACCTCAGTCTAATTAAACACCTGGGGTCCAGAGTGGTCACTTTGGAGGAGGAGAAGGAGCCTGTAGATGACCAAATTTCACCCCTTCATGAAGATATCTCTCAACAGGCATCGGATATGAAGGCTATCCAATACAAACTGGAGGATTTAGATAATAGAGGACGTAGTAACAACATAAGGGTCAGGGTCTTCCTGAATCGGTCCCCCCTACTGGCATCATTGATGCGCTGAACAAAACATTTGGAGTACTTTTGAGTATTGACCCAAACAACCTTATCAAATTTGATCAAGCTCACAGATCACTCCGTCCGAAAGGCTCTACTTCTGATCAACCAAGAGATGTCATCTGTAGGTTTTGTTATTTCTCGCAAAGGGAGGCGATTCTCCACATGGTTCAGGAGTTGGAGAGAGTTGAATTCAATGGAGCCCGGATCCAGATATTCCAAGACCTTTCATGGAGAACGCTTCAACAGCGAAGACTGGTGAAACCGTTAACAGAAGCACTACGTAAAGCAAATTTGAAATATAGATGGGGCTTCCTGTTCTCTTTATTAGTCACACATGCTGGCAAGTTTCTGTCTCTTCGGTCCCCTGCTGACCTTCCAGCCTTCTGTTCTACGTTGGGACTGAAAACCATCACCCTTCCAGATTGGCAAGCATTCAACTTGCCCAACCCTGTTCATCCTACCTCTGCTACAAAAGCAAGATGGCAACTAATTCTGCATACTAAGAGGATGTCTACCAGTGAGGATTCAGCTCAGGCATGAGACTCCCCTTGATGGAACTTGGCTTGGTTTCATTACTTTTTGGTTCTATATAAGGGTTTGGTCGCCCTCTTTCGGTCTTTAGCATGTATAGTTCAATAAGTTCGCAAAATGTATGATCTAGCCTTTAGATCTCTCGGAGATACCACTGATAATGTACTTGTTTTTTATGTATTTCTTATTATGTTTACTTTTTGCATGTTTTTTCTTGATACTATTGTGGTATCCGCCTGGTTTCTCTGCTCAACGGTGACTTTATGTTTAGTGGATTCCATCCTATAATTAGTTTTAGACTTCGGATTATCTCTGTTTAGTGTCATTGGTTAGGTTCCTTCTGCCCTTGATAGATCATTATATTTTTCGTAAGCTCTCTGAGGGCAATGTCTGTTTATGTACATTTATTATTGTTGTCCACGACATTTATTTATTTATTTTCTGCTCAGCTACCAATTTGGTGGGGGTCGGGGCACACTTGGGCATGGACGACATAATGTCCTCTGTGGACAATGGCTATACACATTTTAAAGATACTTGGTTTAGATGGTTGACTTTTAAAGATTCTTCTACATTTCGGGAGATCCTTGCTAACAGCAATCATCAGTCCCCCTAAGCTTACCACTACTTGCCATTTTTTGTACGAGATTGAATCTCACGTATTTTACTTCTTTTTCTCAAGTTCCAGATCAGGTCTTTTCTTTTCCTACTCTCCTCTCTTTTCTTTCTCATTTTCTTTTTGTTCCTCTTATAATACTACTTGTACTATTTGAGAATTTGGTTTATTGCTGTTTTATGTATAACTTTGAAGTCAGGTTTGTTTATATTTCTGTTCTTTTTATGGGATATCATTAATGTTTAATTAGTTGTTCTGGTGACTTATTTGCGGATACCCAGATTAATAAGCAAGCCTCTGATGTGACTAATGTCTCTGACGATTGTACTGAGTATCATTGTTATATGTATTTCCCTTGTTATGCCCAAAACATTTTCAATAAAAAATGAATTTGCACTAAAAAACAAACAATGAGAAAATAAAAAAGAGAATATAATCTTGAACTGGTCTAACATGATAAATTACTATATTTTAAAGCATACTAATAAACAATAAAGTTTAAAACAGTTTTATTTAAAAACATTTCAATAAGAGTGCCCCAACACAAGAGTCTTCTTTTTCCTTTCGTATTCTGATATAGGGCATAATTCAGACCTGATAACACCTCTGCGAATTTGCAGAGGTTTGCGATTGGAAATCGCCACCCAGATAGAGTGAATTACCACCCCATGCAAGTCTGCATATGTCTTGCGAAAAGCTTTGCAAACGCCAGTCACCTGCAAATCCTTTCGCAACTCACTCACCAGCAAATGATTTTTCCAGTCTGTGCGTAGCCCAGGACTTACTCCTACAGTGCTAAAGAAACAGGATGATCAGGCTGGAGCTGACGTCACACATCCTCCCTGAAAATGCTTGGGATCGCCTGGTTTTTCCAGGCAATCCCAGAAAACGGCCAGTTACCACCTCAAACACCCGCTTCCTGTAAATCAGCCTGCGTTCGCCTAACGATTAAAAAAGATGCAGGATTTTTTTGCTTCATGCCTGCGCATTACGTTCCATACGCATGCGCAGTCATTCGATAATCAGCCGCTGTGCAATTTCACACAACAGCGATCAGGTCTGAATTAGGCTCATAGTTTTCCAGACTCTTGGGAGCACCACCAACCAAATCTATTGTAATGAATGAGGCTGTATTCAACGCATGTTGGTTTTTACAATATTAGTCAACAATACATATATGTTATTGCAGTGTGCGGAATCAAACCCTCTCATGCTCTGTCTGTCGTCTTCTGTATCTGACAAGGGGTTCTCTGTAAACCTAGGGGTGATCTGTCTGTCCATCCAGAGTATTATTATATTATTATTATTATTATTATTATTATTTCGTACTCGTACACATATTGTGCAACACTGCGAGTGAAGGTGGTACCACAGTAATATATTTTCTTACTCATACACATATTGTGCAAAACTGTTGGTGAAGGTGGTACCACAGTAATATACACTGCTCAAAAAAATAAAGGGAAAACTTAAACAACACAACGTAACTCCAAGTCAATCACACTTCTGTGAAATCAAACTGTCCACTTAGGAAGCAACACTGATTGACAATCAAGTTCACATGCTGTTGTGCAAATGGAATAGACAACAGGTGGAAATTATAGGCAATTAGCAAGACACCCCCAATAAAGGAGTTGTTCTGCAGGTGGTGACCACAGACCACTTCTCAGCTCCTATGCTTTCTGGCTGATGTTTTGGTCACTTTTGAAAGCTGGCGGTGCTTTCACTCTAGTGGTAGCATGAGACGGAGTCTACAACCCACACAAGTGGCTCAGGTAGTGCAGCTCATCCAGGATGGCACATCAATGCGAGCTGTGGCAAGAAGGTTTGCTGTGTCTGTCAGCGTAGTGTCCAGAGCATGGACGTGCAACCAGGAGACAGGCCAGTACATCAGGAGACGTGGAGGAGGCCGTAGGAGGGCAACAACCCATCAGCAGGACCGCTACCTCCGCCTTTGTGCAAGGAGGAGCAGGAGGAGCACTGCCAGAGCCCTGCAAAATGACCTCCAGCAAGCCACAAATGTGCATGTATCTACTCAAATGATCAGAAACAGACTCCATGAGGGTGGTATGAGGGCCTGACGTCCACAGGTGGGGGTTGTGCTTACAGCCTAACCGTGCAGGACGTTTGACATTTGCCAGAGAACACTAAGATTGGCAAATTCTCCACTGACGCCCTGTGCTCTTCACAGATGAAAGCAGGTTCTCACTAAGCACATGTGACAGACGTGACAGAGTCTGGAGACGCCAAGGAGAACGTTCTGCTACCTGCAACATCCTCCAGCATGACCGGTTTGGAAGTGGGTCAGTAATGGTGTGGGGTGGCATTTCTTTGGGCGGCTGCACAGCCCTCCATGTGCTCGCCAGAGGTAGCCTGACTGCCATTAGGTACTGAGATGAGATCCTCAGACCCCTTGTGAGACCATATGCTGGTGCGGTTGGCCCTGGGTTCCTCCTAATGCAAGACAATGCTAGACCTCATGTGGCTGGAGTGTGTCAGCAGTTCCTGCAAGACGAAGGCATTGATGCTATGGACTGGCCCGCCCATTCCCCAGACCTGAATTCAATTGAGCACATCTGGGACATCATGTCTCGCTCCATCCACCAACGCCAAGTTGCACCACAGACTGTCCAGGAGTTGGTGAATGCTTTAGTCCAGGTCTGGGAGGAGATCCCTCAGGAGACCATCTGCCACCTCATCAGGAGCATGCCCAGGCATTGTAGGGAGGTCATACAGGCACGTGGAGGCCACACACACTACTCAGCCTCATTTTGACTTGTTTTAAGGAGATTACATCAAAGTTGGATCAGCCTGTAGTGTGTTTTTCCACTTTAATTTTCAGTGTGACTCCAAATCCAGACCTCCATGGGTTAATAAATTTGATTTCCATTGATAATTTTTGTGTGATTTTGTTGTCAGCACATTTAACTATGTAAAGAACAAAGTATTTAATAAGAATATTTCATTCATTCAGATCTAGGATGTGTTATTTTAGTGTTCCCTTTATTTTTTTGAGCAGTGTATTTTATTTCGTGCTCATACACGTATTGTGTGGCACTGTAGGTAAAAGTAAACCGTAGTGTTAGATTATTATCATTGACTCATAAACATATTGTGACACTGTATGTGGTACATTTTTTGTACAAATTGTGTGGTGTGCTGTACCCCACTTGGTTCTTGCTTGTTGATAGATATGAAGGATAAACAACTGAGAGAGCAGAAAGAACATACTAGTGCTGCAGGTGCTGCTACCAGTCATGATAATACAAGTCCGTCAACGTTATCTACTAAAAGTAAAAGTTGGATTAATAAAAGTTACATTAGTGCAATAATAACCAATAAAAATTGTTATCTATGCAATAAAGACCGTCACCAATGCACCCAATGCCCAAAACATGGCAGCCCAGTGACTAGGCTGCGAAGGCAGGCAGCAACCCTTAAGAGACAAGTGCTCACATTTCAGAGGGGTGGGGTGTGGCTGAACCCAGTCGGACTTGCACTGAGCTGGGTATTCCCCCGTATGCTAGTGGAGTGAGTTGTAATTGTGCGATTTTTCACACAACTACTACAACTCATGCTGAATTGGGCCCTGTGTGTACAGGGCTGCGATGCTAGAAAGACACATTGTGACCACCTGAACATGAAATATCCATAGAGAGCCTGCAGCAGCAGAGGAAACTGCTAAAAATTATGGAGAATTGTGTTGCATAAAGGTCCAAAGAATCCAGTATGGGGAGAGACTGCTGGGACATGTGATGCCACCGTCAGTTCAAGTGTTCCAGAGCGAGCATTGACCATCTCCAGGAGTGCGAGCATAACAGTGATGCAACATATGCATTTATGGACCCCAACTGTGTACACTAAGACACCAAAAGCAATTATACACAGTATGTGTCTTTATTTCTATAATCCCCTAAATCTGGGTCACTTGGGAGTAACGCCATATCCATTACAGAGGGAGACTGTAAAGACAGATAAACCAATGAGCACATCAAGATATGCCATTCATCACTTGACTGATGTCTAAATAAAAATAAATTACATAATATAAACATAAATATAAAATAAATATATAATATGTGTAACCTCCAACAGTTGTTTATAGACCAGGGGATGCAAATAACAGCTTCTTACACAAAAGAGTCTCACTATAACAGGGAGATTTTCATCATGGGTTCTCCAGGAGTTGGAAATAAACTTACACTCTGGTAGTCATCTATAACCAATTTCAGGAATTAAATAATTAGATTTGATACATTTTTGTGACTTTTTCTTGCGACCCCAATCCTACCACCCAGAGTTACTGGGAAGAGCCCCAGTGCTATTCAGGCCCATGCTGACCAGTCTTAAGGTGCCCATACACATACACTAGTGCAATTTTGCCCAATTTCACCCGATTTCAACGCATCATGCCAAGAAATCGAATGAAAAGATGCAAATCGCAGGTCAATACGATCCGATGCGAGGTCCCTTGCGCATCGGATCACAGCCTGTGGATTGCAGAGGCTGCACTATAGATTTCCTCGGAGGAGGTGGGTTTCAGCAGCCTTAGCTGTGATTGCATACGATACATTGTATGCAAAAGGACTGTATACGATGTATCGTATGCGATCCTGCCGCCCTGCAAGCTGCTGGGTAGTTCATGAGCAATGTATGCAACTTCTCCCCTCTGAGAAGTCGCACTAGTCTATGGCCACCCTTAGGCTAATATACTATTACTTACTATAGAGCGATCCCACACTGTACTATGGGGGTCATTCCGAGTTGTTCGCTCGCAAGCAGATTTTAGCAGCATTGCACACGCTAGGCTGCCGCCCTCTGGGAGTGTATCTTAGCTTAGCAAAATTGCGAATTAAAGATTAGCAGAATTGCGAATAGAAAATTCTTAGCAGTTTCTGAGCAGCTCGAGACTTACTCCTACACTGCGATCAGCTCAGCCCGTTTCGTTCCTGGTTTGATGTCACAAACACGCCCTGCGTTCGGCCAGCCACTCCCCCGTTTCTCCAGGCACTCCCGCGTTTTATTCTGGCACACCTGCGTTTTTCTGCACACTCCCAGAAAACGGTCACTTTCCGCCCAGAAACAACCACTTCCTGTCAATCACACTCCGATCACTTTAATAATGGAAATTCTTCGTACGGATGTGAGTAAATCTACTTAGTTTTGTGCTAAAATACTTAGCGCATGCGCACTGCATACCATGCGCATGCGCATTTTTGCCTTAATCGCTCCATTGCGAAAATCGGCAACGAGCGAACAACTCGGAATGACCCCCTATGGACGTTATTCAGGTTTGTTAGCAAACCCAAAAAGCACACTAATGGGCAAAACCATGTTGCACTGCAGGGGGGCAGATTAGGGTGGGTTATATTGTTTCTGTGCAGGGTAAATACTGTATGCTTTATTTTTACATTGCAATTTAGATTTCAGTTTGAACACACCCCACCCAAAGCTAAATCACTCTGCACATGTTACATATGTCCATTAGTGTGCTTTTTTGATTTGCTAATAAACCTTAATAAGGCCCTATGTCTCCTTATTACCTGCTCTACCAACCTGCCATAGCCTGGTGCAGGTTACCACTTTTGCAGGGGCTTCATACTGTTTCCTCCCCCAGTATTAGAAGTTGCCAGTCCAGGCTCCAAGTTGGTTACACTTTTTTCTAGGAATTAACTTGTTTACTATAATTTATTTTCTCTATTAAGATGAAATGATAATCACCAGCACTCCTCCTACAAAGTATATGTGGAAGTATTCTTGAAATGACATGTTCATACGTTTTACATTATAAATTATGCCTAGGACTTTTGCACCTAATATCATGAAAGCACACACAGAATTTAAAACAATCTATATTTATATAACAATACTGGACATTTGCAGAAAAACCTTCAATCCAGAATCTGGATGAAGCAAGGTCAGTGTTGAACTGGGGCATGAAGGGTTGTGGCCAGTCTCCACAGAGGTTTGGATGACCATTAGAGAGTGCATGGTCTTGGCCCCTTAATAAGTATAATAAATACTGATAGCACAAGCAATGTACAAAATTAATAACACCAATGCACTGTAGAAAATACACCATAGCCCTGTACAGTATAAGTCTTATACTATAAGGTAACATAATTCAAGTGCACAGCCTGGAACCTGATCCCTAGAGGAGGAAGTGGGGAGCTCAGACAGTGGGGCCCACTGGGGGTTACCCCTGTACCCCTGTGGGCCCCACTATCTGGGGCCCGCACCTGGGGTCCAACCCTGAGCAGGGTCATATGTGTCACCTTGATATTTACAACATATTGCATTCCGGCACATTTTAATATTCAAAAAAGTTTTCTGTCAGCTAATAGCAAAATATCAAAGCAATAGATATGTTATAATCCTCACAGCGAAGTGGAGCACACAGATATAAGACTTCCAGAAGCAAGCAAGGATGTCTGCTTTATGTACTTCCCTCCTATTGTAGTGCCTGCTCTCGCTGTCCTATATCACATCTAGCAATTAAATTAACTACAAGAGCTTAAGACACAAGTTTCATTTTCTTCTTCTAATAATCAAAAATCCCTAGACATGAATTATCATATGTGGATAAACATGGCAAATGAGCACTTTGATTTATTTTAATGAATCCACTGAAGAATCTTTTAGAGTTTCTTTAATATGATAATATGACCCAGACTGTCCATCTAAGTCAAGTTCAAAAGCAGCAATATTCCCAATTTCCAGCTTTAAATCCGAGTGACATAATCTCTTGTGTTCTTAGACTCTTTCACTGAAAGATAAAGAATAAAAATAATCTTACTGTGCCCTTGAAGGAAATTTTCAGAACACAGCCCATAAGGACTCCAAGACACGATGAAGTGTGCCTGACAGAGGAATATGGGTTATATCCCACCAGTGAGATGCCTAAATCATCAAGCAAACATTCTGAAGATTTACATTATAGGATGATCATATTTTATCTGAAAGACTTTAGAAATTCAGATAGAAGATTTCAGAAGGAGAAATTAGCAAAACTTGGGGCCAAATTTAGACCTGATGGTAGCAGCAAATTTGTTAACCGATGGGCAAAACCATGTGCTCTGCTGGGGGGGCAGATATAACATTTGCAGAGAGTTAGATTTGGGTGGTATATTTTGTTCCTGTGCAGGGTAAATACCGGCTGCTTTATTTTTACACTGCGATTTAGATTCAGTTTGAACACACCCCACCCACATCTAACTCTCTCTGCACATGTTATATCTGCGCCCCCCCCCCTACAGTGCACATAGTTTTGCCCATATGCTAACAAATTTGCTGCTACGATCAGGTCTGAATTAGGCCCTAAGTTCCGACTTTAAAACATGTGAATATCTAAAAATTATCAGCAAAAAGTTCAGACCTCAAGTGGCTGATGTATGTATGAGAATTTGTTATTGTATCATTGCTCCCCCACCCTTGAAGGTCATGCTGCATGTGGCCACATGCTGCTATACAGAAGGTCCTGCCTGACTGCTCTGTATTTTAAACACATTGGAGTAGCGTAGAAGCATCACCTGCCTGCCTCTCAGCGATGTACCGTATAGTCACAGTAATACTCTTGTTGGTGAATGATGGTTGGTCATCTACCAGAGTGCGGAGGGGGGCAGAACTATGCTAACCACCACCTACTATTGTACCTTGCTGTGATTCCATCACTTCTATAAGACTGTGCTCAATCGTTATTTTGCTTTTCTGTATTGTAATAACACTGGCATATTGATATACATGGGAATACTGAGCTAATGCTATTATTTGATGAGGTATAAGGGATTTAAAAATAATAATAATATATATATATATATATATCACCTATTAACTCATACAGTAAATATGCAGTATATATATATATATATATATATATATATAGACGAAAGGAAATCAGCGGCACTCAGCAGACTTGTAGTAAGATAAAAAGTCTTTAATCCGGTCCTACGCCGTTTCGGGGACTGCGCCCCGTCTTCAGGGACAAATCATACACAAATACAATCCATACAGAGTACTCTTATATACCCACCCAGACAGGTACTCAGTACCTGGATTAGACTCACCTGTCCCGCGCTGCCGCCGGCGCCCCGTCCGTCAGAGCGTGTGTACTCGTCCCGGAACGATGACGTCAGGAGACAGCGCCGGGCAAGGAGCCAATCCGGAGAAGTGACGTCTGCGTTACTAAGTAACCACTGTAATCAAAACCGACCCGTGGGTTGGTCTTGTGCACTGTCCTCAAGGTATAACAAAACAAACAAATGTAACACTGACATCACATAACTAAGCAATAAGCACATACATAAATTAAAAAACACGGGCGATCAGCAGAACAAGGCAGTTCCCGACAACACAGTTCACACCTGAGTCCAAGCTTTTCAACCTTAATTACATAAGGAATAATTAACTGTACTTTTCACTTATCCCTTGTGTATTTCAGCGCTCTTCAGGTAATTATGAAAAATTTAAAGTTGTATTCTGCAATTAAGGGATAAACCATCCAGAACAAATACTATACTGAGTTTACTGTTTATAAAAAGCATTGTAGACCCAATGTCTCATTCAGCCCCCTCGGTGACAGGGTGCCAAGGACATAGATCCACCTGCTTTCTCATTGCATAAGGATTTTATTCCGATCCCCGCCCCGATGGGAAAGAGGGACATGATCAATGATTATCGCTCGCATGCTGGCTACCGTATGCCTCGCCTGTAAGCAATGCCGGGCAATCGGCCGTTCACTCGCACCCTTCTCTAACGCTTGTTTGATGGCACTGCGGTGCAGTGCCATCCTTTCTCGAAATTGCCTCTGTGTCTTGCCAACATAGGCAAGACCACAAGGGCATTTTAGCATATAAATTACATGCGTAGTGGTACAAGTGACTCTATGATGGATCTTATATTGTTTCCCCGTTATGGGGTGACTGAATGAAGATCCTGTCATTAATGTGTTGCATGTGGAGCACCCAAGGCAGCGAAAACAACCCACTTTAGGGCGCAGAAAGTGGGATGATATTTGTTTGGTCAATGGAAAAACATCCAGTTTGACTACCTTGTCTGCAATACTTTGTCCTTTAGTGTAACTGGGAAGAAGTCTAGTGCCTTGTAGGGCTAGTAATGTATGGTCTGTATTAACTAATGGCCATAACCTCTTGGCCTGACTAACTATGGAGGTAGTGGCTGTGGTATATTTATTAACCCAGGGGATCTTAGGAACCTCATGTACCGAGGCTGACGTTGAAGTTGCTGCAGAAGTCAATAAGGACTGCCTGGTGTGTCGCATGACTTTGATCTTACTGGCTAATAGTTCCTCTCGTGGGTATCCTCTTGCCTGAAATTTATCCACCATCTGGTCTAATGTCTCTACTAATTGCTGTGGATCTGAGACAATACGCCTAGCCCTCAGCATTTGGGAATATGGTAAACCCTTATGTGTGGAGTGCGGATGAAAACTGGCATGATGTAATGCCGAATTCCTGTCAGTCGATTTCACATATAGGTTGGTATGTATCTCTCCTGATGTTATCTGAATGGCAACATCTAGAAAGTGAATCTCAGATTCAGACATCTGATAAGTAAGTTTAACTGCCCCATCTGTTGCGTTATGCTTATCTAATAAGGTTGATAAGGACTCAGCACTACCCCTCCAGAAAATCAGTAAGTCGTCTATGTACCTCTTATAGAAGTAAAGAGATGACTGGTCGATGGAACCAAACAAAGTAGTTTCTATAGAATACATGTATGCATTAGCGTACGATGGGGCCACTGGGGACCCCATCGCACACCCTGCAAGTTGTAAATATATACGCCCACTGAATGTAAAATAATTACGAGTCAACACTAATGTTAACAGCTGCAAAAAGACTTCTATTGCTGGACCTGTATATAGCGGGTTATCAGTAATGAGATCCCGTACAGCCTCTACACCCGCATCATGCGGGATGCAGGTGTAGAGGCTGGTGACATCTGCACTACACAACATCAATTGCTCAGTAGGTAATACCATATGTTGTAAATGTATCAACAGGGTAGTCGTGTCCTTCAGATACGAAGGTACCGCTTGAATACAAGGGTTTAAATATGCATCCAGAAAGATCGCCACTGGGTAGTACAAGGAATTTCTGGCTGACACAATGGGCCGACCGGGGGGATCCCTGGTTCCTAAGATCCCCTGGGTTAATAAATATACCACAGCCACTACCTCCATAGTTAGTCAGGCCAAGAGGTTATGGCCATTAGTTAATACAGACCATACATTACTAGCCCTACAAGGCACTAGACTTCTTCCCAGTTACACTAAAGGACAAAGTATTGCAGACAAGGTAGTCAAACTGGATGTTTTTCCATTGACCAAACAAATATCATCCCACTTTCTGCGCCCTAAAGTGGGCTGTTTTCGCTGCCTTGGGTGCTCCACATGCAACACATTAATGACAGGATCTTCATTCAGTCACCCCATAACGGGGAAACAATATAAGATCCATCATAGAGTCACTTGTACCACTACGCATGTAATTTATATGCTAAAATGCCCTTGTGGTCTTGCCTATGTTGGCAAGACACAGAGGCAATTTCGAGAAAGGATGGCACTGCACCGCAGTGCCATCAAACAAGCGTTAGAGAAGGGTGCGAGTGAACAGCCGATTGCCCGGCATTGCTTACAGGCGAGGCATACGGTAGCCAGCATGCGAGCGATAATCATTGATCATGTCCCTCTTTCCCATCGGGGCGGGGATCGGAATAAAATCCTTATGCAATGGGAAAGCAGGTGGATCTATGTCCTTGGCACCCTGTCACTGAGGGGGCTGAATGAGACATTGGGTCTACAATGCTTTTTATAAACAGTAAACTCAGTATAGTATTTGTTCTGGATGGTTTATCCCTTAATTGCAGAATACAACTTTAAATTTTTCATAATTACCTGAAGAGCGCTGAAATACACAAGGGATAAGTGAAAAGTACAGTTAATTATTCCTTATGTAATTAAGGTTGAAAAGCTTGGACTCAGGTGTGAACTGTGTTGTCGGGAACTGCCTTGTTCTGCTGATCGCTCGTGTTTTTTAATTTATGTATGTGCTTATTGTTTAGTTATGTGATGTCAGTGTTACATTTGTTTGTTTTGTTATACCTTGAGGACAGTGCACAAGACCAACCCACGGGTCGGTTTTGATTACAGTGGTTACTTAGTAACGCAGACGTCACTTCTCCGGATTGGCTCCTTGCCCGGCGCTGTCTCCTGACGTCATCGTTCCGGGACGAGTACACACGCTCTGACGGACGGGGCGCCGGCGGCAGCGCGGGACAGGTGAGTCTAATCCAGGTACTGAGTACCTGTCTGGGTGGGTATATAAGAGTACTCTGTATGGATTGTATTTGTGTATGATTTGTCCCTGAAGACGGGGCGCAGTCCCCGAAATGGCGTAGGACCGGATTAAAGACTTTTTATCTTACTACAAGTCTGCTTAGTGCCGCTGATTTCCTTTCGTCTATATTGGATCTTACCTTTGATCCTCGGAGGGCACCGCAGCAAGTAATTACAACCCTACCTCTGAGTGCCGAACCACAGCCGCTATCTATATATATATATATATATATATATATATATACACACACACACACAGATGGATAAAGGATAGCTGCGGCACTCAGAGACTTTCAATAAAGATGATTATATTCAAAAGATCATAACTGGGTTACCAACGTTTCGGGATTATCAACCACTTTGTCAAGGTGTTGGACATGCTTTCAGTATATATACACTGCTCAAAAAAATAAAGGGAACACTAAAATAACACATCCTAGATCTGAATGAATGAAATATTCTTATTAAATACTTTGTTCTTTACATAGTTAAATGTGCTGACAACAAAATCACACCAAAAGTATCAATGGAAATCTAATTTATTAACCCATGGAGGTCTGGATTTGGAGTCACACTGAAAATTAAAGAGGAAAAACACACTACAGGCTGATCCAACTTTGATGTAATGTCCTTAAAACAAGTCAAAATGAGGCTCAGTAGTGTGTGTGGCCTCCACGTGCCTGTATGACCTCCCTACAATGTCTGGGCATGCTCCTGATGAGGTGGCGGATGGTCTCCTGAGGGATCACCTCCCAGACCTGGACTAAAGCATCCGCTAACTCCTGGACAGTCTGTGGTGCAATGGAGCGAGACATGATGTCCCAGATGTGCTCAATTGAATTCAGGTCTGGGGAACGGGCGGGCCAGTCCATAGCATCAATGCCTTCGTCTTGCAGGAACTGCTGACACACTCCAGCCACATGAGGTCTAGCATTGTCTTGCATTAGGAGGAACCCAGGGCCAACCGTACCAGCATATGGTCTCACAAGGGGTCTGAGGATTTCATCTCAGTACCTAATGGCAGTCAGGCTACCTCTGGTGTGCACATGGAGGGCTGTGCAGTCCCCCAAAGAAATGCCACCCCACACCATTACTGACCCACTGCCAAACCGGTCATGCTGGAGGATGTTGCAGGCAGCAGAACGTTCTCCTTGGCGTCTCCAGACTCTGTCACGTCTGTCACATGTGCTCAGTGAGAACCTGCTTTAATCTGTGAAGAGCACAGGGTGTCAGTGGCGAATTTGCCAATCTTAGTGTTCTCTGGCAAATGCCAAACGTCCTGCACGGTGTTGGGCTGTAAGCACAACCCCCATCTGTGGACGTCGGGCCCTCATACCACCCTCATAGAGTCTGTTTCTGATCGTTTGAGTAGACACATGCACATTTGTGGCTTGCTGGAGGTCATTTTGCAGGGCTCTGGCAGTGCTCCTCCTGTTCCTCCTTGCACAAAGGCGGAGGTAGTGGTCCTGCTGCTGGCCCACACCGCACATGCTGCACCCATACCTATAGCACTTAACCCTCCACAGGCTGCAGTGGTGCAAAATCACTGGGAAAATGGCACAGCTGCTATTCCTTGGTGTTTTGCGCATGCACTGTAGGGAAATAGCCAGGAAAATAGCCACAGCACCATTTTCTCGAAGACCTGTGCATGTGCAGTCGACTCTAGCAAAGTGCTAGAGTCTACTAGCGCTCACAAAACCTAGGCCGCCGGCTTTAGAAAGGAGGGGACCCTGATGGAGGCTGCACACGGGCCTCCTTCGATCTTAATACATCCCTGCTACTGTGACACTGACGCATTTGCTGGTCGATGGCTGCACTTGCGTAATAAGCCCACAGATGCCGATCCAGGAAGCAGAGTGATAGCATAAGCTATCACATTGCTTGCAGCTCTTTGCAGAAACAGGCTCTTATTGGAGCCCTCTCTTAGAAAGAGCTTATTGGTAAATTACCTAATTTACGAAACAAATATTTGTCACATACACATTAAAAATGTGGATCATGATAAATATGCCCCTAAATCACTTTGGGATGAGCTTGACTATAAAATATAATGCAATTCAGTGAATATACTGATTTTTAAGAGACAAAATTGATATACAATCCTTTAGAATATGATTTGTAGTTGATGAGTTAAGAGTATCTTTAGTTTAGCTGTGAAAGAGATATTGATTTGCTAAGAAAATGATCTGTGGTATCCTCTCATTTAGAATTACAATAGGTATTAAAGGGATTGCAAGAAATTGATTGTGGAATAGTTACAATAAGAATAACTGAGTGTCATCATTTTATGAGAGGTTGACACAAGACTGCTCAGTGCAATAAAAGCATAAGAGCGATTGGCACTGTTATAGAGTAATGTTCTCTAATGTATAGACGGACACACAGCTATTTCCACTCAGCAAACGGATGCACATGTACAGAGATGGCAATGTTTCAGTCACATCTTATACTTTCAATATGACTTTTGTATGTCTCTATTTTGCACTTTGGCCAAAAATTCACCTGCAATATGAAACAGATCCCATCATTCAAACAGTTGCAACGTGTCATAGAAATTGATAATTGTACATCTACTGCAATGAATCACAGGACCTGAGGCTCACAGGAGCTTTGGAATGCACACTGGTCGCAAAGAGTCAGACAAGCTGACTATTGCATATTAGTAGCAAATTGTAAGAGTAGTAAAACTTGGTTTCAGTTTGTCACAGCAGCTGAGGATTGTACACTGGGGGTAATTCCGAGTTGATCGCAGCAGGAATTTTGTTAGCAGTTGGGCAAAACCATGTGCACTGCAGGGGAGGCAGATATAACATGTGCAGAAAGAGTTAGATTTGGGTGGGTTATTTTGTTTCTGTGCAGGGTAAATACTGGCTGCTTTATTTTTACACTGCAATTTAGATTGCAGATTGAACACACCACACCCAAATCTAACTCTCTCTGCACATGTTATATCTGCCTCCCCTGCAGTGCACATGGTTTTGCCCAACTGCTAACAAAATTCTTGCTGCTATCAACTCGGAATTACCCCCATTGGTTGCAAAGAGTCACAGGAGCTGACTATTAAACACTTGTTGCTAAGATTCAAATGAGCTGAGGATTGCACAAGAACAAGGTCACCTATACTGTTCACAAAATTGACATGTCAGGAACAAAGTTATCAGAGACATTGGGTTCTCAAGTCAGGAAGAAGGTTAGCAGATATTAAGATTTGTAAGGTTCGCTAAAGAGATTGTAGATATCCATAGCAGCCAGATCAGGAAAAATATTTGCTTATACACAAGCAACAGGATCAATGTACTTATTGGAAAGAATATGGATTTAAAAGTCAGGCATGGGTACAGCTTTCTAATTTCTCCCCCCATCATTTCTGAATACAAAAATACAGATACAGCAGCACCAGTGGCGGCTGCTGCCTGTGGGCTGCATCGCAGATCACACATTGCATGAGGAGGACAGATAACACATATAAACATACACTGAACCACCACTGCACCCAGGACATAGGGCCTAATTCAGATCTGATCGCAGCAGCAAATTTGTTAGCAAATGGGCAAAACCATGGGGGGTCATTCCGAGTTGTTCGCTCGCAAGCTGCTTTTAGCAGCTTTGCACACGCTAAGCCGCCGCCTACTGGGAGTGAATCTTAGCTTATTAAAATTGCGAACGAAAGATTAGCAAAATAGCGAATAGACACTTCTTAGCAGTTTCTGAGTAGCTCCAGACTTACTCGGCATCTGCGATCAGTTCAGTGCTTGTCGTTCCTGGTTTGACGTCACAAACACACCCAGCGCTCGCCCAGACACTCCTCCGTTTCTCCAGCCACTCCCGCGTTTTTACCAGAAACTGTAGCGTTTTTTCGCACACACCCATAAAACGGCCTGTTTCCGCCCAGAAACACCCACTTCCTGTCAATCACATTACGATCACCAGAACGAAGAAAAAAAAACCTTGTAATGCCGTGAGTAAAATACCTAACTGCATAGCAAAATTACTTGGCGCAATCGCACTGCGGACATTGCGCATGCGCATTAGCGACTAATCGCTCCGTTGCGAGAAAAAAATAACGAGCGAACAACTCGGAATGACCCCCCATGTGCACTGCAGGTGAGGCAGATATAACATGTGCAGAGAGAGTTAGATTTGGGTGGGTTATATTGTTTCTGTGCTGGGTAAATACTGGCTGCTTCATTTTTACACTGCGATTTAGATTTCAGTTTGAACACCTCACCCAAATCTAACTCTCTCTGCACATGTTACATCTGCCCCCCCCCTCCCCCCCCATGGTTTTGCCCATTTGCTAACAAATCAGCTGCTGCGATCAGTTCTAGAATTAGGCCCCTGGTGCTCAACTTGTATTTCCTCTAGGAGTCTGGGGGCGGGCTTATACAGGAGAAGTGAAGCCATATGCTGCATCCCTTGTGCAGTGGCGGTTGTAAAATTCCACATCTGAATAACCCCCATATTACATACAACATTACATGTATGTTTATATGTGTTAAACCCCTATATGTACCATTGAGGGGCCTTGAATGTGTAGTCCTCGGGCAGTAGCTGTCACTGAGCAGCACCAGTGGTGGAAGCATAGAATTGCAATGACCACATCCATAGTCCACAAAGATCAGGACTAGAACATCAATATTGCAAAACATCCTTAAGAGGCACTAAATAAATATCATATTTTAACCATGTGATATGTTGTAATTGTATAACTAATATCAGTATTATTATAATGTTTCAGGATAAAATGTCTACAATACTAATAACACATGGCAAGCATGTATATTACTAGATGACAAATAAAGGTGGCACTGCCAATCATCTATCATTTATAAATGATATACTGGCACCATAAAATGCACCAGGACATTTCTGCTTGTTATCATTCGATTCGAAAATACACAGAAATAACAGATGAAAGTCAGCACAAAATATAGTTTTCTGTATCTTTGTGCTAATGTTTAGGAGGGGGAAATACATGGGTGCCGAAAGATAGATGACCTAGCATTTTGAAATCAATATATTTCATTCGTTTGCTAGTGTCTTAACCCCGCGGTGTTGTAGTAGAGGTGAAGTCAGCAGCTGAGGGTCATTTATTTTCCTTTAACACAAATGAGGCAGTTGGCAAGTAATCTGCATTCCAATTATACCAACTATAGTTCAGAGTCACCACCTTTTTTCATGATTTAAGACAACCATGCACTTCATTCTATGCAGCGCTCAGATATTGTAGATGAATGAGTTGAATGACCACCATTTGTGAAGCATATCTTGCATTAATTTGCCCTGCAAATGCTCCAAACTTGTGTGCACGCAACTAAACGCAATACAGAGTCTAATACATTTCAATTGCATATATACTTACCCCTGTAGAAGCAGTATGGGTGATAATGCTATAGTGGGTTATGCAGTGCTGGAGAAAATGGATATATGCAGTTTTTAAGTTTTATCTTTTGCAACTAGTATATGATTAAGTTTCAGTACTCACAATGACTTGGAGTAAACCAGGTGTACACCCAAATTCAGGTGTGATCCGAGATATGTGCAACTTTACATGTGAAGCTTTTCTGTACATGCTGTAAGCCAGATTTACTGCCAATCCCGCAGGTCTTTTACTTGTAACAAATTGCCAATATTTGAGCTGCTGCTCTCCTATATAATGAACAAAACTAATATGTACCCAATACAATAGGTATGCATCCAGGATTTATCCTTCTGTGATGGCAGGTGAAATCGACTGGAATCAGAGGTTTCACCTCATCTCTTGGATCGCAAATTGACTTTTGTTTTTGCACCTGTCCTTTCAATCACCGCTGTGAAAAATCAAAATCCTGAGACTTTTATACAGGGAGAATTTTAAGAGTCATGTTTATTTGGAAATCAGACCTGGTGATTGTTTCAATAAGCATACAGTACAGAAGATTCACTAGTCAAGGTGCTGAACAGGAACTACGGGCCTGATTCAGACCTTATCCCTGTTGTGCCAAATAGCACAGCGACCGATTATCGAATGACTGCACATGTATATGCACCACAATGTGCAGGCGCAACGCCAAACAGCGACAAGATTGTGCGAAAATTTCAATCTCAAGGCGTTTGCAAGCTGATTGACAGGAAAAGGACGTTTGTGGGTGGTAACTGCCCATTTTCTGGGAGTGTCAGGAAAAACGCAGGTGTTCCCAAGCATTTTCTGGGAGGGTGTGTGACGTCAGCTCCGGCCCTGATCAGCCTGTTTGTATAGCACTGTAGGAGTAAGTCTTGGGTTACGCACAGAGTGCATAGTATGGAAAAATCATTAGATTGTGAGTGAGCTGCAAACGGATTTGCAGATGTCCGTTGCCTGGTGAAGTTTTTGCATGGCATACACATGCATTCGCACACTTGCACAGGACGGGTTTTCACTCTCCCTAGGTGGCGACTATCTGATTGTAGCCCTCTGCAAATCTGCAGCACAGCAATCAGGTCTGAATTAGGCTCTAAATCATTGGGAATATCCTAGTATCTAGCATGAAACATTGGGAGAAAAGACTTTAACACAGCAATATCTTTCTGGGAGAACCATTATGTTTATCTGCGCACAGTACCAGGGCTGTTTCTAGAGAATTTGGCTTCCAGTGCGAACAGGAAAAAAATACACCCTCCCCCATAGACATTCTAAAATGCCCCCCTCCCCATAGACATTTACGAAAAATAATTGCGTGCCCAAAATGGGCGTGGTCTCGCTAAAATGGGCGTGACCTTGCAGGAAAAGACTACCTTACACCTCAGTTTTTTACCCTGCACCAAATTATGTACCACACATACTATGCCTAACACAGTAGTGCCATTGACTCCATTTTATGCACCACACAGTAATGCCACCTGCACCATACATATTAGGCCCCACACAGTAATGCTACCTGCACCATCCTTTATTTATATGGAGCCACATGGGATCTGCAGTGCCAAGTTACAGAGTACATAAACAAATAGGTAAAATAAAAAAAACAGTGACTTACAGTTCAAGACAATATAGGACAAGTACAGGGTATATAAACATAGCTGCATCAGCAGAAAACACTGAAATAAATATCAGGGCAGCAGGATTTGGTGCTGTCGAAAGGGATATTGAAAGGAAGATAGGTTAAGTCAGAGATGGAAAAGGACATGAGGGAAGAGGGCCCTGCTTGTGAAAGCTTACATTCTACAGGGGAGGGGCACAAAGACAGGGGTGACACAGATGGACACAGGGGTGACACAGATGTTGCAAGTGAGTGTGGGACAGAGGACTTAGGGGGAGATTCAAATGTTTGAAAAGTCAGTTGGGAGTCTGTTTTTTTCTATCTAATAGACAGAAAAAAAGAGTCACCCAACCGACTTTTCAAACATTTGAATTCCACCCTTTGAATGAGAGACAGCTGGGTTTAGTGAAGAAGTGGGTTTTAAGAGCCCGTTTGAAGTTTTGTGGAAAGTTGGAGAGACTGAGGGGGAGAGGTAGACAATTCCAGAGAAAGGGAGCAGCACATGCAAAATCTTGGAGTTAGGCGTGTGAGGAGGTAATCAGTAGGCAGGAGAGGCGACGTGCATTAACGGAACAAAGAGGACAGACAGGAGTATTAAGGGAGATAAGGTCAGAGGTGTAAATGGGAGAGTAGTGGGTGAGGGCTTTGTAGGTGGGTGTGAAAAGCTTGAAATGAATTCTGAAGGGAAAGGGGAGCCAGTGAAGGGTTAGTAAGAGAGGGGAGATGCATGCAGTACGTTTCTTGAGGAGGATGAGCCGGGCAGCAGCATTGAGGATAGATTAGAGAGGATAGAGGCATTTGTCAGGGATGCCAGAAAGAAAAAGACCAGTGAGTGGATAAGGGTCTCTATGGCATCCTGGGTCAGAAAGGGTCTGATCCCACAAATATTTTTGAAATGAAAACAGGTTTGAGAGAGGTGCTGAATGTGTGGTTTGAAGGAGAGGGAGGAGTCAAGGATTACTCCAAGACAGCGCACTTGGGGGCTAGAGGAGATAGTAGTGCCATCAATAGATAATTAAATTGTGGGAGGTGAGGTAGTGTGAGAGGGTGGGAAGATGATCAGCTCAGTCTTAGATATGTTAAGTTTTTTAAGAAAGCGCTGGGACATCGAGGAAGAGACAGCAGAGACAGTTGGATACATGAGTGAAGAGAGCAGGGGAGAGGTCGGGGGAGGAAAGGTAGATTTGAGTATCATTAGAGATGATAGAGATGAAATTGTAAGTCAAATGAGCTAATGAGTGTCAAAGTCGAAAAATATAGCGACCTATGATGTCTTGTACTAACCCCATGCGCTTGCCCGCTGCACGTGCACATTCTCTCCCGTGCGTGCGCATATTCACAGTTGCGTGACGGCGCCTCCACGGTCGTGCGCTCAGGCGCATGGTATGTGCATTTACGGTAGAGTTTGTGTGCGTCTGGTGGGCGACTCGATCGTTACATAGTTAATCCAAATAGTGTATTTCATAGGTTATGGTCCCCTTAATAATATCAGTAAGTTTGTTTAGTGTAACTGGTTCATGGACAGAGAGATCCCTCTTTACATGATACGAAGGGTCAGACAGGTTTTGAGCAGTGGTGTTTAGTATGCAACGGTAGAGTATATTATTAGTAACATTCGGGTATTGGTTTGAAAGAGATTAATCGCTCCTGCGAATAGTTATGCTTATAAGAAGTTTATGGACATTTACTGTATTTGCAATTCATTATCCATGCGGCGGGAATCCTGAGATTCCCTCCCACCTGAGCAGCATGAAATAGTCACAGCCCACCTGTTTGAATCAACCTATGACCTTTTGTTATAATGTGAAGACAGATTCCTGTGTCCAATGAACAATGAGATTGTAGGGCCCTTTGTAGTGTACTGTATGTAGTGTATATAAGAACAGCCAGCCAGGGCCAGCTCAGTCTACTCTCCACAATGGTTTTCATCATTGACTAACTAGAGAGCTGGTTCCAGGACTGCGCAGCGATCATTCCCCAGTGTGTAAGTTTTTCTCTGTAACCAACTTACTCTCTGTTTGTATTTGCCTTACTCTCTCTCTCTGTTATTGAATAGGATTAAGAAACTGTTGTATATTGTATAATTTCAGTTATTCTGTTTAGGTGTTTTATGTTAGTGCTGTAGTGTATAAGCTGTAACTGTTTTCCCCTTTTACATACTAAAATCATCTAGATAAAGGTTTTGGAACCTTACAAGGTATTGTGTGTTTATCATTACATTGCTAAGAGTATTCGGAGCGTCTCAATCGCTCAAGCAGCTTTTATATTAATAAGGTTAAGAAGCGTTATATCATTACAGTATAAGTATATCTCTTCATTGTGTTGCATACAAGGTTTACTGTGTGTCATCCTGTGAGCGTCTGCGCCGCTCGTGTTCCTCTTGTGGGCACAGAGTCCGCTACGCTAGTAGCGTAGCATTACGATACTCGGACCGCCTATAGCGTGCTCGATACCCAGCGTAAGCCGTGAGCGAACGTGCCGCTCGTGCGTCTCGACCACGGCCTAGCGTCTGCTACGCTAAGTGCGTACCCTTACGGTACCCCGTACGCCCATTGCGTACTGAGTCTCTTACCAATATATAGTGAATGTTATAAGATAAATAATTAGCTTTATCAATTGGCGTCTCGTCCGTCCACCACATATCCGCTCTAGCGAACACAAGCAGACTTTATCGGTCAGCAAAGGGCGGGAAGGAGTATCCCTTCGTATCCGTGTTGGTGGTGAGGGATACGGTAGTGCTGACTAGATAAGCGTCTGCAACGCTACGCTGTAGGAGTGCTGGTGGAATCCGGAACCGGAAGGTAAGAACAGTACGCTATTGTCTTTTAAAACTGTTTTATTTCTGTTTGATACACATTGCGTACGCAACACACGCACACACCTGCATTTTTCATTTGTGTAATTTTCACATCTCGCCTTCCTGTTTGCCATTTATCATTGATAACGTGCTGAGAAAGATTTGTTGCTATTGGTAGTTAAAAGTAAAATTAATACGTAAGGAAGTAATTTGTAAAACACGCACACGGCTTGCCTAAGATACAAGGAATTTCTGTGTGGTGCTCAGTAAATGATTACAGTTAAATATCATTTGCATTGATAGAAACGTGTCACTTGTGTTACTGTGGACGTGTCTGGCCTGTGTACACGTGTCCCTAACAAAGGGCGGGACAAGCGTACGCGACGCAAGGGCTTACACACGTAGCGTATATTACGCAACGGAGCGTATGGGTACGCCCACGTAATACAAATCACACAATAGTATTATTTTAGTAGGCGATACGGAGGCAACGCGATAATAGCGCAAGTCACTCTCAGTGTCCTAAATTTTAGCGTAACAGATCCTTCTCTAGTTGTAACTCCTTTGGGACTAAGACTGCAATACTGAATGAAAGGGATTTCTGTACAGAAACGAAAGTAAAGAGTATATGAGGTGAAAGAGTGTGTATACATATATATAAGTTTCTCATTTTTGGTTGGAACCTAGAAGTCGAGTTCTCGTGAGGTACATCAGTGAAAGTGACGGCGCGTGGTGGCTTGGGAGGCATCCCTTGTTAAATATTGAAATAAGAGCATTAGAGTATAGCAGATTAGGAGGTCTACTGTAGACACAGACCAGGAGGTCACGGACCAGGAGGTCCAGAGACAGACCAGGAGGTCTAGGTACAGCAGACTAGGAAGTCCGCTATAGATAGAGTAAAGAAGCACAACCACAGGAGGGTTGGTGCGGTACCCATATAGGCCATCAAGCTCTGGCTGAAGTAATTCGCAGCCACAATTTTCGATTCCGTTGGTCGTTCCGCACATAAGATTAGTTGCTTATGTGCAGTACGATTGTACCGCATGTAATTGTGTGCATTAGTTTGTAACTTGACCCAGTACCATTTGCGTACGCCAGAGGGGTCATAAACGCTATTTGTACATTCTAACGTGATTTGTGTAATTTTTTTTATTTTAAGGGAGGTTCGCTGGTCACTCAGGAATTCTCTAACAACCGATACTTGCTGGGGACGGGTAACCTACTCCCACAACGCCCCAGTAAATAAAGGTTCATAGGGGCCCTAGGTTGGGTACAGCAGCTCTGAGTCAGTGATTGCAGTACTGGCCAACGTGGGTGAGAAGTGTGTGAAAGCACTCGGTTGAACTTTCACCGTCGGCCTGCCCCGGACATCTTGGTTTTTGCAAGGGTTCGCTGAAGACCCTGATTTGAAGGTCAGAGGTAGTGAAAGCAACACCTGCAAAGATGGGGGCCAGTTGTTCAGGTAGGGGGGCGATCAACCTTGGTTCAGGTTGATTTAGTAAACCAGCCAATAGGGTCGGCAAGGTATATCATGTGTGAGAAATACGGTTCACACACAGAGGTTTTGTGCGACGAATGGGAAAGAATGACTGTGCATGACGGGGAAAAGTTCCCACGGGTAGGCAGTTTTAGCCCCGAGGTGTTACAAAATCTAAGGAGAAGGATATGTCTCATTAAATCTGCAAAGAGACGGATCAAACATTATGATTATTTACAATTATGGCAACAGGAAGGTGAAATACAAAGAGGATTGGCTCAAGCGACTGGATCTAACCCTATCAGGAAACTGATAGCCACCGCACCACCACCACCATACATAACAGGAGAGAAAGTGGTTACAGAGAATGGCACACTGGTGTATGATAAACATGCACTTAGTAACTGTATAGATGTTAAGAATAATGTAACTAAGATTGTTGATGCTAATACTAACCCGTGCAAGCTGTACCCTGTTTTAAACTTTCCCCAGGATTGTGACCAAGAGGATGAGCCCACAACAATATCGGCACTCTCTCTAGCAGCCACCATAGCAGAAACAACAGTGGGCACGGCCCAACCAGTAAGAGCAGTATCAAAGGCCCCTAGTGGAGGGACAGGTGAGGTCGTATCAACTGGTAAGTACGGCACTGTACACTATGCAGAAACCATTACACCACATGTTGTAGAATCTACTCAGAATGATGTTATTGAACTTAATCCCGTTAGGGTAATTGCAGTACCAAATGGAAAACTGACACTTCAGGAGTCACTCCTGTCAGAAACATCGCCATGCACTGCCCCTTTTCCCGAACGGAGTAAGATCAATGGTGTCTGAATTCCCTGATCCTAGGAAAGATCTAGTTGCAAGCCAGAAGTACATTAGAGAGCTAGGAAATACTGTGGAGCCCAATAACAAAGATTGGTGGACATTGCTGAGGGCATGTTTACCCTCCAATGTCGACTCAGCGAGATTTATAGCTGACTGTAGACTAGATGAAGAGGTACCCCTTACTGAGGAGTACAATCAAGATAATGTGAAAATAATTAATTTGCAGCTGGGAGTATATTTCCCAGCTGTTGCTAAATGGAACAAAATTTTCTCCATCAAGCAAAAAGAGGGAGAAATAGCTGCTGATTATTTTCATCGGGCACTGCAGGAAATGGCTAAGTATACAGGGATAGAAGACATTAAGACAAATGTGAATCATAGAGAAGTAGCAGTATCTGTGTTAATGGATGGTTAAAAGGAAGTATTGAGGACGAGGGTACAGACCACCCAACCATGTTGGCGAGGTTTGTCGGTGGCTACTTTGAGAGAGGCCGCTATTGATCATGATCAGAACATCACCAGACACAGGGAGTCGCAGAGTGATAAGCTGATGGCCGTAAGTATACAGGCCCACCACACTCAGCACAAGTTGCTGAACTGGTTGCCCTAACCAGAGCATGCGAATTGGCTAAAGGCAAGTCAGCCAATATCTACACAGATTCTAGGTACGCCTTCGGAGTAGTCCATGATTTCGGGGCCCTATGGCGCCTCAGAAATTTCATGATGGCAGCTGGCACACCCGTAGCACATGCAGCCCACATCAAAAGACTTCTAACAGCGATACAGGAACCCGACAGAGTGGCTGTTATCAAGTGTAAAGCTCACACGTATAGCCAAGACCCGGTATCACTTGGTAACAGCCGAGCAGACGAAGCTGCTAAATCAGCAGCCAGTACCCCCATACAGACAGACAGCACACAACTGATGGTATTTAATACTGTAAACACACAGAAATTATATGAAATGCAAAATTTGTGTTCACCACAAGAAAAGGCAGTTTGGAGGTCAAAAGGATATGGCCAGGAGTCCTCAGGACTCTGGACAGATGGACAGGGTAAGCCAGTGGCACCCAGAGCATACCTTCCAAGTCTAGCGGAAGCGGCACATGGGCTGACTCATCTAGGCAAAGAAGGAATGTGTAAGTTGGTAAGAGCTTATTGGTGCGCCCCAGGATTTTCTTCCCATGCGGGTAAAAGAGCGATGACATGTCTCACCTGCTTGAGGAAGAATATCGGAAAGGCAATACCAACAGAGCCATCCCATATCCCTCCTACAGATGGTCCTTTCCAGGTAATACAAATTGATTTCATACAATTGCCACCTTGTAGAAATTTAAAGTATGTATTGGTTTGTATTGACGTGTTCTCAAATTGGGTTGAAGCATTTCCCGCGGCCACAAATACCGCTGTGTTTACTGCAAAGAAAATTGTGCAGGAATTTGTGTGTAGGTACAGGAACCCTAGAATCATTGAGAGTGATAGGGGTACCCATTTTACAGGTGAAGTTTTTCAAGCAATGTGTAAGTTGATGGGAATTAATAGTAAGCTGCACACTCCGTACCGCCCCCAGGCGAGTGCGAAAGTGGAAAGAGTAAACAGCACTATTAAAAACAAATTAAGCAAGGTAATGGCTGAAACAGGATTGTTGTGGCCCGAAGCTTTGCCAATCGTATTATACAGCATCAGAACCACTCCCAGGTCCCATCTTAATCGGTCTCCTTATGAAATTCTGTTTGGTCGACAACCCCATGTTATGATTAACCCCCAGGATGATTTGAAATGTAACAATGAAGTAACTGTAAAGTATTTGGTTAAGATGAGTAAGCAATTGAGGAATCAGAATGATAATCTAAAGTTGGTGATTCCTGATTTGCCAGACAGTAATTGTCATGACATTGAACCTGGGGATTATGTAATGATACGGAATTTTCTACACTCAGGTTGCCTTATTGACAGATGGGAAGGACCATATCAAGTCTTATTGACCAGCACGACAGCATTGAAGGTTGCCGAGAGAGAGACTTGGGTCGATTCGTCTCATTGTAAAAAGGTTGCTGACCCAGAGAGGTCCCGTGATAAAGAACAGACGGTAGAGGTTGTATCACTAGAGTGTCTGTTCCGGGAAGGTTGAGACGACACCTGAGCGCTGAGAATAATAAGACCGGAGGCGTTTGTCGAGCCAGATTTTCTTTTTCCCTTTTGTTATTTTCTCCAGTTCCCATCTCCCTCCTATTCTCCTTCCCCCTTCTTATTTTTCCCCTTTTCCTCCTATAAGATGGACTTGCCCCAAGAGACTGTGATCCGGATTTTCCTGTTGACCATGATGTTGACCAGAGCAGTCTGTTTCGGTGAGAGTACCATGGAGGTCGAGAAAGGATCTGGAATGGGTTCTGATGACCAGGATGGAGGCGTAGTTTTCCAAGAGCAACATAATCACCAAGTAAAGGCGAGTATCAGAAAACGATCTGGTAGCATTGACAATAGAAGGAATTGTGAAGGATTGTTAGCTGAAGAGAACTGCATCTGTAGGCATTGTGACAATATAGTTGAGGATGGGTGCATCAAGAAATGTCAGTCCAGTTTTAATGCCCACATGGACAGGCATCCATTGAGTGACTATCACTCCTTAGTGGGTAAAGTGTTAAACCAGACAGACTGTTGGGTATGCTCTCAAGTACCTCAAGGTCATAGCAAATCAGGACTAGTACCATTCCCTTTAACTGTAGGAGAGGTACTTGAGTTAAGTGGTGGGAGGCTGGTGGACAAGAGGTTTAATATCTCTAGTCCTCCTAGTTTGAAGCTCCACCAGTATCATGTGGATAAGTCCTTAGTATGCTTTAACATTTCCAATCCCCGAAAGCCGGGAAATTGGGAAGTGTCATGGAGTAATCAAACCATGACATTTTCATATAGAGCCGATAGAATGCCCATAGACACAGAGCTTATACGCCAGATAGCCAACAGTGGAAAATATTTCCGGTATAGGTACACTCTAGGAAGTAGGACTATGCGAGTTGGAGAAGTATCACCAGGATACTGTGCACATATCGTACAACCGGATACGTGTACTAGACAGATGGGAGAATTAGGGTTAGGAGATTTCACATGGAAAGTTTGTAACATGGTTATGTCATACTCCGTCCCATATGTTCTCCCCGATGATTCATATTTCATATGAGGGAGAAAGGCGTATAGGTTCCTTGCCCCAAACTCAGAGGGATTGTGTTACATTGGAAAAGTACTGCCTGAAGTAATGACTGTATCCCATACCAAAATGAAAGACATTCACCGCGGTGCCCAAGCTCCTTATACTCACACTCATTACGAGCACGTCGTTAAAAGGCACCTGATAGAGAGGACAGAGCATCCAGCCTCTGATTTGATCCATGAATCCACCGGGATTCAAGTCCTACTCGCGTTAGATATCACTCGTACCGCCAGAGGAGTGATAAATTATAGGTATATATCTGCGCTTGCAAACTTGTTAGACAATATCACCGAAATGTATGACGACACATTCAGGTACACTGGGAAAGAGTTACAAGCCTACAAAACAGAGCTGGTTCAGCATAGGATGATTCTCAATTATCTCACAGCAGTGACAGGCGGTATTGTGTTACCCTAGCAACTCAATATGGAGTAAAGTGCTGCACGTATATTACAAACAGCACTGAGGACCCGGCCGAGGTCATAGACCAAAAGATGGATGACATTTTGCAATTGAAGTGGGAGTTTCGAAGGAAACACAATCTCACACTCGCTGCTGTGGGTAATGAGCTGACCAGTTGGGTGTCATGGTTGAACCCACAAAATTGGTTCTCTGGTTTAGGAGAATGGGCCCAAGGTATTATAATGGATGTAAGGAAATTTCTCTTGTGTATTCTGGGAGTCGTCATATTGGTTGGTCTGATATTTAGATGCGTTCGGGCTTTAACGAAGTGTAAAGGTAGTACCAGAGTGATGAGTCTGAGGAGCGAGGACACTGTAATAACAACAACTAATTTGATTTATGACCCAACGATAGAGACAATGTTGTGATGAAAATGTGATTCCACGGTCCGTTTCTTTCACCCGTTTCTCCTTTGTTTTCCTCCAAGGTACAAAGACATCCGCTTGGAAGCAGAATTTGACAACCTCTTTTATACAGACCATTGATGAACTATGCCACAAACCCCCAATATCCCGAGTGACTTTAACTTTTTACGAAAGCCCAATACTTTAGAGACTGTAATTTTATGGACAATGGAAAAGCTTTTGCTCGCTATTTACAACAAAAGCACCGAGAGACATCAGACAACATGTACATCAGACAAGACATCAGACAAGACCTCAATCGGCGACTGTTTATTTAAACTCACATAGTTTACAACTGCATTTATAACGATTGTTTCTTATCTTCATCTCTACAACCTCCAGGTAGTATCTCACATAGTCGACAGGTGATTCTCACATATTAGCACTCACATGTTCCCCCCTTCATGTATCATCAACTAAATGTGCTCCCCCATTTGTTGCAACCAAAAGCCGAAAAGAGCTCGGTAGAGTTTGACAGCCCATTTACAGACCCTTGATACGGGATAAGAAGGATTCAAATGTATACTTCGCAATACCTCGAAGCTTGATTTAGAACACGTACGGCACGATGATACATGACCCCTCAAACATGGATTTCATACACACATGCTTTTACTGTCTCACTAGGTCATATCTTTCTAACCTTCTCCTCTCCTCCCTTACCCAATCATAAAAAGGTATTTACATGATGACATATATTTTTCTGTTTTGTTTAGGAAGTGGCAGTTATTGGTGACTGCCAAAGGGTGGACTGTCAAAGTCGAAAAATATAGCGACCTATGATGCCTTGTACTAACCCCATCGCTTGCCCGCTGCACGTGCACATTCTCTCCCGTGCGTGCGCATATTCGCAGTTGCGTGACGGCGCCTCCACGGTCGTGCGCTCAGGCGCGTGGTATGTGCATTTATGGTAGAGTTTGTGTGCGTCTGGCGGGCGACTCGATCGTTACATAGTTAATCCAAATAGTGTATTTCATAGGTTATGGTCCCCTTAATAATATCAGTAAGTTTGTTTAGTGTAACTGGTTCATGGACAGAGAGATCCCTCTTTACATGATACGAAGGGTCAGACAGGTTTTGAGCAGTGGTGTTTAGTATGCAACGGTAGAGTATATTATTAGTAACATTCCGGTATTGGTTTGAAAGAGATTAAATCGCTCCTGCGAATAGTTATGCTTATAAGAAGTTTATGGACATTTACTGTATTTGCAATTCATTATCCATGCGGCGGGAATCCTGAGATTCCCTCCCACCTGAGCAGTATGAAATAGTCACAGCCCACCTGTTTGAATCAACCTATGACCTTTTGTTAGAATGTGAAGACAGATTCCTGTGTCCAATGAACAATGAGATTGTAGGGCCCTTTGTAGTGTACTGTATGTAGTGTATATAAGAACAGCCAGCCAGGGCCAGCTCAGTCTACTCTCCACAACGGTTTTCATCATTGACTAACTAGAGAGCTGGTTCCAGGACTGCGCAGCGATCATTCCCCAGTGTGTACGTTTTTCTCTGTAACCAACTTACTCTCTGTTTGTATTTGCCATACTCTCTCTCTCTGTTATTGTTTAGGATTAAGAAACTGTTGTATATTGTATAATTTCAGTTATTCTGTTTAGGTGTTTTATGTTAGTGCTGTAGTGTATAAGCTGTAACTGTTTTCCCCTTTTACATACTAAAATCATCTAGATAAAGGTTTTGGAACCTTACAAGGTATTGTGTGTTTATCATTACATTGCTAAGGGTATTCGGAGCGTCTCAATCGCTCAAGCAGCTTTTATATTAACAAGGTTAAGAAGCGTTATATCATTACAGTATAAGTATATCTCTTCATTGTGTTGCATACAAGGTTTACTGTGTGTCATCCTGTGAGCGTCTGCGCCGCTCGTGTTCCTCTTGTGGGCACAGCGTCCGCTATGCTAGTAGCATAGCATTACGGTACTCGGACCGCCTATAGCATGCTCGATACCCAGCGTAAGCTGTGAGCGAACGTGCCGCTCGTGCGTCTCGACCACGGCCCAGCGTCTGCTACGCTAAGTGCGTACCCTTACGGTACCCCGTACGCCCATTGCGTACTGAGTCTCTTACCAATATATAGTGAATGTTATAAGATAAATAATTAGCTTTATCATGAGCATACCTAAATAGGACGTATAGAGAGAGAAAAGGAGCGGATCAAGAACAGACCCTTTTGGGACACCTACATTTAGTGGAAGTAGGGGGAGGTGGAGTCATGAGAAGAGACAGAGAATGAACGGTCAGAGAGTTAGGAGGATAGCCAGGAGAGGGCAGTATCATGCAGACTAAGGGAGTGAAGTATTTGCAGAAGGAGCGGGTGGTCCACAGTGTCAAATGAAGCAGAGAGGTAAAGGAGAATAAGCAGTGAGTAGTGAGTGGCCCTTTATCAGAAAGGAGGTCATTGCAGACTTTTGTGAGGGCAGTTTCAGTGGAGAGAAGAGGACGGAAGCCAGACTGGAATGGGTCAAGCAGTGAGTGGGTAGAAAGAAAGGCAGTAAGGCAGTTGTAGACAATACGTTCTACTAGTTTAACAGTTTCCTTTTTCACATGCTACAAATCAAATGACATTTTATTTTATGTATTTCTAAATTAAGTTCTGCAATCACTGTACTACACATATGACAAAGGCTACATTTTTTAAGCATGACAAGCAATAAAAAAGCAAACAAATATCAAGGTACTAGGCACAATTATACTGATAGAGCTTCAAACCAAAGTCCGTAATTCATCTTTATTAAAAAAAATGTACTTTTGTTTTCATGTTCAGCATAATACAAAGTATAAATCTTGTAAATATTCATTAATATAGACAGTTCGCTACTTTACATTCAGAATTCTAATAGCAGACATTTCCATATGATCAGAGCTGGCACTACCACTAGGCAGCTTTAGGGTGCAGGCTCCTGGGGGAGGGGGGGTGCTGTTGGGCTACCCTAAAAATAGAAAAAGAAAGAAAGATGTCTGTACATGATATTGGCAGTTGTGGATCTTACCAGCAACAGCCATCCCTAGCTAAGCACTTTGTCTGTACTTCCTGGTCCGGTGCAGGCTGGACTCAGGAGCAATGACAGTCACATGACTGACATGTATGTGCTGTAATGAGGCCAGCGCTGCCAGGGCACCTGGACTCTGCTCCCCCCTCTTCATCTTCAGCTGCAGAACATGGGCTCCCTTCCCCACCTCCACCAACCATGTAGACCTTTACCCTGACCCTGTCCATCATGATCGACTACAGAGACATCAGAATGGGAATGCAAATGGGTAGCTCACACCTCCCTCAGTTCAAGAAGGGGGCCAGTCAGCTGTGCTTGTGCAGGGGCTCACCACCTCTTACCCAGTGGTTCCATCTGGAGCCTGGGTGAAGGGTAGGATTCTCACAGTTCAGAAAGTTAATCAGCATAAGGGGAAGCTACGTGGGTTTTGTTATGAGGGTGATGGGGATTAATGTAAGTTAGATAAGATGAATTGTTTAAATTTTTATTTGAGGTTAGGAATGTTTTTTTTATTAGATTCAGCAGCCCTGATTAACATAAATGTAATTGATGATGCAGGGGTTAATTGTTGGTGAGTATGAGGGAGTTAATGAGAGATTTTATTTTTCTACAGGGTCTAATTACTTTGAATGCTGTTACGACAATGATGCTGAATGTGTTAATGATTTTTGAGGAGGGTTATTTAATAGTGAGGTTGTATAGCAGTCACAGGATTGTATGCAATCTGTATTGTACGCAGTCATAAAAATGCTCTCAGAATTTATTGTATGGCGGACCACCTGTAGCACAACCAGATGCGTGATATATCTTTAGTTCTTTAGATATATCGCCCATCCACTGTGCTGCACAGCAGATGCAATATGTCTGTGAGTGGCTGACAGGGACGCCATCAGAAATTGCGTAGCTCAGGACTGGCAATATAGGCAGAACCCCCTCCCCCCCAAATATGGGCAAACAGGTGAGAGGAAGAATAGGGCAGACACGAGAAACAGAGAGGAATAAGGGGAGATGGGAAAGAAAGAGGAGGAATAGGGGGAGATGGGAGAGAGGGAGAGGAGGAAAATGGTAGATGGGAAAGAGAGAGGAGGAATCGGGGTAGATGGGAGAGAGAGGATGAGTAGGAAGAGATGGGAGAGAGAATGGAGGAGTAGGGGAAGATGGGAGAGAGAAAGGAAGAATATGGGGAGATGGGAGAGAGAGGGAGTGAAGGAATAGAAGTCCACCCACCTAGTATGCCACACAGACAGGGACGCCATCAGGCCCAGTACAAATGGATCATGCAGGTCTTACCCCTTTTAACCCAAATGTCCAAGGCACGTAGGGTGCAAAAGTGTAGCATGGAGTGGTTAGTGATTTAACAAATGAAAACTGTTCTTACCTGCCATTCTTAAATTGAATTATATGGCATTGAAAAATGGTTGTGTTATCCTTTATCTTTTGATCAGCAGCTATTTTTCTATGGCTCTCATGGGGAAGGAAGGATTTGGAGGGACTCATTGGGAAAGGGAGCAGGTCATATTCAGTCATGGGGAGGAGTGGAGGAGGTTATAGGCACACATGAGAAGTGGAGGAGTGACAGAGGTATACATGGAGTGTGGAATGGGATGCAGAGACACATAAGTGGAGGGGAACAGAGGCACTCATGGGGAGAAGATGGAGGGAAGGGGAGCAGATACAAAGACAATGGGGAGACTGGGATAGACTAGGGATGGCCATCGGTGTGTTCGCCATCGATGGTTGCCATCAATGTCAAAACTGAGAGTGGCCATCGATGGTCACTACCTATGCTATAGGAGACCAATGATGGTTTCTCTTATCAATGGCCATCCCTGTTATTTCTGTGAACAGCTCAGGGGCAGGACTTTGTGGGTGTCATGGGCAGAGCTATGCTCTGTGTCCCAGCATCTTGTAAAAAAATAAAAAATAAATATTAATTTAGGCCTAGCCATCGATGGAGGGAAACCATCTGGTTCTCCCCCATCGATGGTAAAGTATGCAACATCGGTCGCAGACCATCAATGATTTCAAGGGATTTAAGAGAACATCTGCATTGAGCAGCAAAGTGCGGAAAATCTATCTATCTGATGCCTTCGTTATCGGGATCTCTGATAGAATTATCTGTGTGAGTAAGGTAGATCTTCTATCATTGCAGGCAATGAGTAATGGTAAAGATCTTAGGGGGTAATTCAGAGTTGATCGCAGCAGAAAATTTGTTAGCAGATGGGCAAAACGATGTGCACTGCAGTTGTGGCAGATATAAAATTTGCAGAGAGAGTTAGATTTGGGTGGGTTATTTTGTTTCTGTGCAAGGTAAACACTGGCTGCTTTATCTTTACAGTACAATTTAGATTTCAGTTTGAGCACACCCCTCCCAAATCTAACTTGTTATATCTGCCCCCTCCCACCCCCCTGCAGTGCACATGGTTTTGCCCCACTGCTAACAAATTTGCTGCTGCGATCAACTCTGAATTAGGCCCTATGATGGAGAAATTTCCCTTGATAACTGTGTGACCTTTTGATTATGAATGTCTGGCATGCCTACATTTAGATAACAGAACAGTGGTATTTTGTCTTTGGTATTATCTAAAGAGACAACGTGTTTTCTGCTGTTAAATTACAGCTGGAGTCTGAGGGTTGCCTTGCCTCAAATGCATTCATAAATCAACTAGATTAATTGTGGTTTGTTTTTAAGCACACTCTAATTGCACGCATTTATTTTGCAATGATTTCCCTACAGGTCTATGTAAAAAATAAAAGCCTGGACCAAAACTAATAAGGGTTTGAATCTAAGTAAAATCTGCTAACTGTTTGACCCTAAATAGATAACTTTACTTCATATGTAAATATACTAGTGATATTGGCCTGTATAATTGTGTAACAATCTGTTCAGCCTGATTCTCATACTCACCACTAATGTTCATTTGCTATCTTAAACTATTCATTGGAAATAAATCACCAAAAACTTTAAAGGACAGAAAATGACTCTTGCAGAAATCAGAGCATCTGTATTTCTGTGTTTGAGACACGCTCCATTAACAGCTATTAAAGGTCAATTATGAGCTGGAAAAATGTACCACCATTCTCTTCCTTGCCAATGTGCCGCTTTATCTGCCATGTGCTGGCACACTGGTACCAACTGCTTTGTCCTTGTTCCATGATATATCATAATTAACTATGTTTTGTACCTTTTCATTGTGCGATATAAGACAGTAATCGTTCACTGTTCCAGCATCCTCTTCATTGTGCATTGTCTATTTCTCTCTAAGAATGAATAATATTACTTCAACATTCTGAAGCAGAAAGTGTGATACCAATTCAGAACCTAAACATAGCTGTTACAGAAGTCACTAATACCCCTCTCACACATGTAGCTGTGTCCCGGGTTTTTGCATGTGAACGCGCATCATCCTGTGATTTCTGCATGTGTGCACGGAAAAAACCCGGAAAAAAGTCCTGGGTCCAGGCCCCAGAGTCGGCCTTAGGCATAGGCAAACTAGGCAAATGCCCAGGGCATTTGATATGCTTAGGGGCACCAGCAGCTTCTGCTGATTAAAATTATATGCGGCATGCCTATATTCTGTGTGTGACTGCGGCTGTATCTGCATATGAAATGCTATGTTGCAGTGTATTCCTGGAAATCACTGTAATGTAGCAATTTGTATGCAGATACAGCCACAGTCGCACACAGAATATAGGCATGGTGCATATCATAATAAGCAGAAGCTGCTTGTGCATCCTAGCAACATAGTAATGCAAATAAGATGCATTTTCATAAACAAAAGGCGCCCGACGTTAGCAGAGCTGCGAGCTGACTCATGCCAGGCATCTCCTGCAGAACTAGTGGTGGTGCTAGGGGGCACCAGCCAAAATCTTGCCTAGGGCATCATATTGGTTAGGGCCGGCTCTGCCAGGCCCTGCTCACAACCAGGGTCATGGAGCTGAGACCCTGGAATTTGCCGGCTGCTGGACCAAAAGCGGTATGACTAGGATGTAAGCAATCAAGCGCAAAGTCATGGACCCAGGTGTGTACTAATACAGGAGCAGTCGTGACAGAGCTCCATTTTTCATGTTGAAAAAAACATATGTGTCCATACAACTGACATAGTGATGTCTAAAGAGCAACCTGTGGGTCCTGGGCATGAAAATAAATGGTGAATAATAAAAGGTGAATCCCTCCTGGATCCCCTTCTCTGCTGCTAATTGTCAAGTATTGCTGAAATAGCATAGATGGATTTCTGACATATGATGCTTTACAGTTCTTTAACATCTCCAACTGCAGTCTTATGGGGGGAGGGGGTTATGATATGCTGACATTCATCATGTTGACATTGACCATGTCAACATTCATCATGTAGAATGTGATGAAATGTTGACATGTTAGAATGTTGGTATCATCCATGGTGACTTTTCTGCTCCTGATGGCATCGGCACTAGCGCAGCTACCAGGTCCTGCTGGTCATGGTCATGTGATCATAACTTCTGAGTCAGACCTCCTACCCTCCAGCATTCTGGTATGAATCATTAAGAGAAGAGAGATAAGTAAGGTCTCACTTAGCCTTCACATAGAAGGAAGTTCCTCTGCTGATATACACAAATTGGAGGACATCATACTTCCCAGCTGGTAATTTGCAGCCTATAATTATCTCATGTTTGGTCCTAGATGTTAAAGGTGTGATATTCTTCCTAAACCATTACAGATTTTTGATGGAAGCAAGGAAATCACTGACCTTCCCATTCTTGGATATTACTGCACAAGTTGCATTTTGATTAACAACAATTGTCCGTAATATGTAACCAAATTGAGATTAACCCCTGAAGAAGTCTAATGGAGACTAAACGCATAGGGTAACCATTCACTGGACCCACTCTGTGAATATGAAATTGTGGATATTGACTACAAAAAAAGGGTGAACTGTACATGCTCAGGTGTGGGATTCTTTTATGTATCATTCATTGATTGTAAATTGTACTTATTAAGCTAAGGGGCATATACTGAATATCAAGATAATGTTTACTAAAATAATGTGGAAAAAGGGTGTTTTCACACCCTTTTCACTATCACCTGAATGTATTAAAGAGCTTTTGGAACAGTTTTAGTGGAAACATGAAAACTGCATCATTTTGTGAAGAAAATAGAAATACAACTTTAATACTTTAATACCATGCACTTTACCTGGGAGTAGACGGCATGGTCTTACCTTGCTGGGGAACACAAAAGTGTATCATTTCCTACAGTATGTTACTATTTGTAAGATTAATGACTGTAAATATACCTAAACATTAAACATTGCTCTACTTGCTACCATCCAATCACTGTGAAAGGTTTAATACTCCTGAATTAGAAATAATGAATGTCTTTAGCTGCAGTATATCAGAGAATTATGTCAAAGAGAATAGGCTTTGGGATTATGATTGACATGAGCTAAAGATACTTGCACTATATTTAAAATAAAATAGCAAATGAGCAGCTACAGATGTTTTTAATTAACTATGCAATCAGCACTATGAAACGTTGCTATGAAATGACACTCCCTGTAAGCACTGTGAGAATGGGAAATCAGTGTCCCACTGTGATGAGCTATACAAGGAATATGAAAATAGGCCATCACGCCTACCTCTCACATACAGGTACTCACTACATAAATCACAGCAAGCACACTTCACTTTTTTTTTTCTTTTTCCCTCAAATAAAATAAAGCAGAATTTGGTGCAGTTCTGGTGGAATCACTGACTAAAGTAATAATAGCTGTGTTACTAGTGTAGCATTATACTATTGTATCTCGACTATGGGCCAAGTGCAATAGCCCGTAATTTGTGGGATATAAACAGAGGCGTTTAAGAGAGGAGGTGACCTGCATGCAGCCTCCATTGCGGACAACTCCTCTCTGGCAGCAAGTAGATTATTAGGCATAATGCCAGAGTCTACTGCGCATGCGCAGGTCCCCAAGAACATGGTGCCCGTGCCTTGTTCACGGCAACATCTCCAGTACGCGTGCGCAAATCACTCAGAAATGGGCGCAGTGGCCATTTTCCAAGTGATTTCTGTCTGCACTGCAGGGACGCGGCCGCAGGACTCCAGAGTGGTAAGTATAATATATGGGTGCTGGGTGTGCGGTGTGGGCTCCCCTGGACCAATGTACACATTATAGAAACGCCCATGTAGACAGCAAGATTACGGAGAGATAGATTTGAAGTGACAGTTACTGTAGTTTAAAGGCAAAACCAGGTTGGTTTTGCCCGTAAATTAATAGTTGACTCACAGTGTATATAACATGTATGTAACATATGTGCTGGCTGGTTATCCAACGGATTGGCAACACTGTGTTATTAAGCCTCCGTGTTTCACTCAGCAGCATTATAATTGACTCCCCTTCTAAAGCCCCCCAGACTCCCATTTGCTAGTTTCAAAGGAGGCTGGGGGTGGGCTTAGAAGGAGAGTGTAGCCTAATTCTGAGTCCCAGTTACCACACAGCAGCTTAATACACACAGCAATGACGATCCCCGGAATAATTATGTGATCGCTGCTGGTGATTTTTGCTATTTAGTTAAGGTGCTTTCTTCTAATATCTTCCTTCAATTAGATACACATTGATTGAGCTATTTGCTTAGCTTTCTTTACATAGAATGAAAAATGCTGTAGTATTCTAATCGTTTTATGATGTAAGCAAGTACAGGTGTAGCATAGTAGTTTGCTGACAACTTGATGCCTGGCTCACCTTTTTCAATCTTTTGATATACTTATTCTCATATTGGAGGGGGGAGAGTAGCACAATCTTTGAATTGGCAAAAGCATATTGGTTGCTTTGGGTAACTGCTCCACTTTATTTTCTCCAAGACTTGATACCTCTCCCTCTGGGTGATTTCAGCATTCACTTTCAAGGCCCTAGAGACTAGAGAGCTTGGCCTGGCCCAGGTACTTCTCATGGGTCATGGCCTAATCACAAAAGGCGGAGCCACACCCTCTTGAAAAAAAACTAGAAAAAAAGTACTCTAAATGCCACAAATCACTAGACAGGAGGGCGCAGTGACCCCCTCAGCCGGGATCAAATCCAGGAGGGGGGCACACAATTAGTGTGATCGTTACCCCCACCCGCACAGGCAGAGGAGACTGCTGCTGCTGCTGCTGCTGCTCAGCGTTTGCTTGGTCGAGGAGAAGAGATCGTGATGTTGTTGCCAGGTAAGAAGGGGGTGGGGTGGTGGCAGATCTGGGCCCCTCCATCAGGCCAGAGTAATTAGTACCTACCCCCCCTCGGCACCACTGATCACATTTACAACCCCACCATCTCTGCATTCACACAAAACTTGTTTCAATTCAGTACTTCCTACTTTGATTTCTCCACTCTAGTAAACTTTATCTTCCACCCTTTGTAAAAGGCAATATCTGGACCAGGGTGGTACTTGGATGCGTGTGTTGGTACTGTCAGCTCAAAAAGTACCAGTAACTGCTAAATATTCCCTGTACTGTACCATATGCCATCTTGAATGAAGTATATGCAGGTAGGACATGAACATACTGCCCCTGTAAGCTGTCCTGCATAGTAAATATGTATACATCGTTAAAAAAAACAAGAAAAAAAAACATAGTGGCTCTTTTTAATTATTCTATGAAGTTAGCTATCATCAAATGAGGGCTTACAGGTACAACCAATTAATAAAAATAATAAAATTAGGCAGCGGTTGGGAGGTGGTGGGATGGACGGTCATTACTGTTGTGCCTATGGGTGCCCTCACCCCTAAATCTGCCCATGCTCTTGACCAGTACAACATCTGCTCTGCATCTGTAATTTTTCCAGCTTCCACCTTAGGCTTCTTTCAGTAGGTCTCACATTTTCTTATGCTGCCTGATGTCCCATATCCACATGAAGAACACTGTGAAACGTAAATGCTCTCAGCTCAGTCCATGTTTGATTATCTATAAAACTATTTCTCCTATACAGTACATATGTTTTTTTTTTATTTTGGGAGGGAATTCACTAAGTTATAATAAAATGAAAAATGAAATTGGCATGTCACGTGGTGATCCTGTGATGTGATCTTGTGGCTGCAGCGGTCCAGTGCAAAGATACCTTAAGCTGCATGTTGTTTCAAACAACGAGAAGTGCTGTTAACTCACCTCCCCATTTAATAGTCCTTTTCAGTTAATGAAAGTACTGAAGCAATGGGATATTTTTTTTGTCACAGGTAAAACAAAGCAGCATTAGACCATCTTGTTTGATCAACCAAAATCTAGGAAATAAATTGTCTGGAGCAAAGACCAAATATAAAATTTGCACTCAATTTGTACAGGTGCAAAATGTATGTCTGGTAAACTAGCTAGTACTTGAATGGGGTTGGGTATGTTATGACAGCTTCCGGGATCCCAGGGGGGCACAACAAAGCCCCTTGCGGGATCGGTGGCTCACTGTGCTCACTACAGGTTCTATTCCCACTCTATGGGTATTGTGGACACCCATGAGTGGGCATAGATCCTGTGAGTCAGCATTCCGACTGCAGACATTTTAGCATTCAGGATCCCGTCATCGGCATGCTGACTGCCAGGATGCTGTACGCTGGTAACATAACTGCATCCCCTTGAATGGGTATGCAAAGTTTCTGCACTTAATGAACACAGTCAGATAGCAGGTTTACAGGAGATTTATAGCATAGCATCTGACCTGCCTATACATAGCACAAGGCGCCATAAGGGCAACATGCATGTGAGAAGTTCATATTTTTTCTAATAAATATTTAAAATGCCAGCGTTAATATATGCTGCGGATGCACGGCTCATCTTATTACCATATACAATACGTACAGTCGCAAACACTACATCCATCCCTTAAGAGAAAACAAGTACTCGCACACATTGTAGATTGAGGTCCAACGCTCAGATATGTATATATTTGATACTAAAAGGGTATGCATACAATATAACACATGTACAGTATATATATGGTTACAGAGTTACAATTACACAAGAAGCAGATAGTTACAAAAGAATCCATTACAGCCACAGCCAGCATACTTTACCCTGTCCCTCAATGCACAGTCCGCTCCATCTTAGAAACTACCCCAACAACAACAAAACTACAGCAGCAGAAAACAACAGCAAACAGAACTTCTTGTGTGAGAGGAATTACCAATATACTGTGTATTGGGGAAGTACATGTCTGGGACTGCTGTTATTGGTCAAGGGGAGGGTGATCTCTCATTCATGATGTGCTATTGGTCAGTTCATATGCAAGCAATGTCCAGCCTTGAAGATGACATCATAGGGGTTAGTCTTTGGTTTCTGCCCACATTCTTTCTCAGGAATGTCCTTTTGTTCTCATTAGAATTGCGGCTTCATATTCCTACATTTAATCATAACTAATTGTTGCAATGTGCTACAATCTAACCACAGCTATCAAATTAACACACTCATTCCCCTGATTATTTTGACACCAACCATGACATGTTTATCTTGTTCTGTTCCAATAATACATATTTACATGATGTTATACTCTATTATATAAATACATTATAATGTCTGGTGCTTGACATGTTTAATTTATGTGTGGTATGAAATATGTGTTGAATATATCTTTGTGGCTTGTCTGTGTGAATGCAAATGGTACCATATATCGCTGTGCACACTGAGTGTATGCAAACGCACAGAGACCCATCTGTTTGGAGTTTTGTATGTTGTCTGTATGTAATATTTTTTGACTTTGCAAAGTTACTATAAATATAGGGGCAAGTTGTGTACATGTACAGCGCATTTTTCACTAAGAAGCTTTTTTATGCAACTCTGGGCCTCACTGTGATTTTGATGCTAAAGCCTATGCAGCTGTATTTTTTCATACTACAGATTTGAGAAACCACGCAAGTGAAGTAGCTACCTATAAATTAACACACACAGGTACACTGGAGCCATCAAAAAATCTCAGCAACTGCATGCACATTCACAACATCGGTGAAAGATTAAGGTTTCGCTGATTGGCTGCGAGAGCAGTGATGCGGGGAAATGTGGTCTTAAGTAAGAGCAAAAGACAAAAGCAGCTATATGCCTTTTCCAGGGCACACTTTGATAAATTATAAGAAAATGACGAATTATGAAAATATGAGCATATTAATACTTAACTTTTATTGAGATATACTTAAAAAGAAAGGGAGAAGGCAAATATAGATAAATAATTGCTACAATTTTTGGGCGATAAAAATTAGATGGGCGAAAATATGTTTATTCCCTTGATAATCCAAAAATTACTTTAATTTTAAATTGAAAAAATCTTTGTGGGAGTAAACTAGCTCCATTAGGTTCAGCTATCACATGTCAGAATATCAAGATTAAATATAGGTGGAGATTCGATGCCTGGGTCTGCACAGAAAGCTGGAAAAACTCAAATGATGTGAGAGTAAAATACCTACGGTACCTAGTATTCCCTGGTGGTCTCCCAACCGGGTACTGACAAGGCCCTGCAGTGTATGGCTTCCAAGATCAGACGAGGTTGGGCATACTCAGTGCGGTTTGACCGTAGGTTAGTAAATCTCCAGCATGTGCAATCAATTCCAGTGTACAGTTACTCCAGGCAAATCATATGGATATGATAATCTGACAAGGATTAATCCCCTGAATGAGATATAAATGATTCTGTGCAATGAAAAAACACACCGTATTCTGATAGGTGTTTGTTGCCCCAATCTGAGACACCTATTGTTATATCACATTTAAGCAAAGAACAAAAAAATTCTTGAAACATATATTGAATGTTCCTGTGGCTGGATATCACAAAAAATAATAAATCCTAGAGATTCAGATTTTATAGGGGGAGGCCGTGTTTTTGGGTATACAAATCACTATCACCATCGTATTCTAATGGTTGTAATACTGAATAAGAAAGTAAGACAAAAAATATGATAATCCAACAGGGATTGATCCCCTGAACTGGATATATACAAATCAGTGCAATGAAAAACATACAGTATTCTAATAGATGTCTGTTTCCCCAATCTGAAACTCCTATTGATATATAATTTTTAGGCAAAAAAAACAACAATCTTAGACATATGCTGAATGTTCATATGGCTAGATATCACAACATATACTGTACATACTATACATTCAGACTACATAGGGGGAAGCCGTTTTTCCAGATAAGCAAATGGTGTTTGTTGCACTGAATATCAAAAATTAAATCAAAAGGAAAAAAGAAAACAGACACCCTTATACTAGGCACCTAAAATATTCACAGTTAATGCTGTTGATTATCTAAATAAAAGATGAATGCTACCTCCCATTGTGCCCCTGAAATTTTTGGACAAAGTGGAGGAATAGTTAGGCTGTGCCTAGATAGGAATCCCCCCTGGTGGAAGTTGAAAAAAAATGCCTCACTAACGTGTGCGGCTCAAACCTTAGTGCCTGCATGCATTGGTGGGCAGTGTGAGGCCTGGAGTGTCCCGCAGTTGTAGGTGGAGGTTTCCAGCCAGGGAGAGGGGATGCTGAACTTGGAGCTGTGGAGCCGATGTCCGCGGTCCGAGCGACCGGAAGTTCGGACACCGGGACCGGAAGTGACGTACGTTTTGCTCTGGGAGCTTGATCATCTGATCGCCTGCTCCCAGAGCTCACAGCCGCCTTACTTAAGCTGAGGACCAGCCTACCAGACACAGAGGTGTGTGTGGAGGCGGACCAGTTGAGACTGGTGTCATGCTGAGAATGGCCTCCTGCTTTGTTTATAAAATCATGTGCAGGGGATGTTCAAAGTTAGAAGTAATGAATTGTTTGTATACATACATATATATAGTAAATATTCGGCACTCACTTCAACATAAAAAAGCAGCATGCCCGGTGCCATCCAAAGTGAAGCTTCACAGTATAAACAAGACAAGGATAGGCGGCACTCACGGACTTTTCAGAAGCTAAATGACCACAGAAGCCTTCTAGCGCTTTACGTTTCGGTTTATTCAAACCTTCATCAGAAGCAATACACATCTTACAAAAAAAACATACCTTTATACACATACAAATCACCACACGTGCATAATCTCCGGAGCCCCGGAAGCGGATATCCGGTTACGTCATCTCACACTGACAAGCCTGCCCAGACGATGACGCTTCCCGGCCACTGTGTACACCATCACCATGGAAACATCTACAGAATACATGAAGAGTTCCGGATTCAATGTTACAATATCATGATGCATAATACATATCGGTATGATTAAAACGCTGCAGCCACTTAGTGACACTTATATGCAGCAGTAAAATCCTTACTGATCGTAGTTCAACAAAATTAAAACAAAGTTTGAACAATGTACTGATACCACTGTGTCAAAGAGCTGTAAAAACATATATCTTTAAACAAAGAAATGTTTTATACTAATGAATGTTCATACCTTTATTTGTAAAGGGAGGAGCAGTTTATAAGAAACAGTTAAGTGATCACGACTCATTTAAACCAAAGGGAGACACCGTGTTTAACCGATGTATCCACCGTGCCTCTCTTTGAAGTAACTGCCTTGCTCTATCTCCCCCTCGCTTAGAAAAAGGAACATGGTCCAACATTTTGTACCTCAAAGATGACAAATTGTGTCTGCATTCCTTAAAATGTTTGGCCACTGGCTGATCAATCTGTTTACCTTCTAAAATCTGTTTAATGGCACTCCTGTGCTGGGTCATTCTCTCTTTAAATTGGCAAGTAGTTTTGCCAATATAGTATAGCCCGCACGGACATCGCAAACAATAAACTACAAATCTACTGGTGCACGTTAATACATGTGATATCTCGGATGTTACGACCACGTTTGCTATAAACGTGGTCGTAACATCCGAGATATGGTTGTACACACAGACATTTCACCGTTTGCCTCTAAAAATAAAAATAACACTACATTTCTAATGAAAAAGCCTGGCAATTATAAATGTACAGGCTGCACCACTTGTCTTTACTTGGAAACAGGTGATTATATTTTGCATCCGCAATCAGGCCACCGCATTAAGATATCACATGTATTAACGTGCACCAGTAGATTTGTAGTTTATTGTTTGCGATGTCCGTGCGGGCTATACTATATTGGCAAAACTACTTGCCAATTTAAAGAGAGAATGACCCAGCACAGGAGTGCCATTAAACAGATTTTAGAAGGTAAACAGATTGATCAGCCAGTGGCCAAACATTTTAAGGAATGCAGACACAATTTGTCATCTTTGAGGTACAAAATGTTGGACCATGTTCCTTTTTCTAAGCGAGGGGGAGATAGAGCAAGGCAGTTACTTCAAAGAGAGGCACGGTGGATACATCGGTTAAACACGGTGTCTCCCTTTGGTTTAAATGAGTCGTTATCACTTAACTGTTTCTTATAAACTGCTCCTCCCTTTACAAATAAAGGTATGAACATTCATTAGTATAAAAACATTTCTTTGTTTAAAGATATATGTTTTTACAGCTCTTTGACACAGTGGTATCAGTACATTGTTCAAACTTTGTTTTAATTTTGTTGAACTACGATCAGTAAGGATTTTACTGCTGCATATAAGTGTCACTAAGTGGCTGCAGCGTTTTAATCATACCGATATGTATTATGCATCATGATATTGTAACATTGAATCCGGAACTCTTCATGTATTCTGTAGATGTTTCCATGGTGATGGTGTACACAGTGGCCGGGAAGCGTCATCGTCTGGGCAGGCTTGTCAGTGTGAGATGACATAACCGGATATCCGCTTCCGGGGCTCCGGAGATTATGCACGTGTGGTGATTTGTATGTGTACAAAGGTATGTTTTTTTGTAAGATGTGTATTGCTTCTGATGAAGGTTTGAATAAACCGAAACGTAAAGCGCTAGAAGGCTTCTGTGGTCATTTAGCTTCTGAAAAGTCCGTGAGTGCCGCCTATCCTTGTCTTGTTTATACATACATATATATATATATATATATTATTATTTTAAAATTTAAATTTATGGATTGTCAAATGCACTTGGAGAATTATGTAATTAAGGAGGGGTCTGGAAGGAAATTAATAATAATCATATTGAGGAACTGCTGGGATAGTGCTAAAATCCATTTAAACATGGATCAGAAAGAAAAAAAATAAATAAATAAATAAATAATAATAAAAAAATATAAAATTAACGAATTTTTTTTTATATGGGATATCTTGTTGCTATTACTTTTAATATGTGGTCTTTATTTATACCAGACCAGATAATGATTTAGATTAATGAATTACTAATAATGTGTAGATTGGTGTGTGGGAAATGACTGTGAGTGGGCAGAAAATAGTGAAAAGGTAAAGGCTGTGATGTTTGGAAGTAGTCAGGAATGTGGTAATTGGAAGTAATAGTGATCTTGATATGGATTGTTGAATAAAGGGACAGGGATGTGACTGGGGGAAAAATTATGAAGGGGGGAGGGGGGGGAGTTGTGTTTGGAGGATAGGGGGGGGGGGGGGTTCGGAAAGGTGGGGGTGGTGAGCATGTGTAAGAATACCTGGGAATGATGTGTGTACAGATGAGGAGGATGGAGAGTTATGTGTGTAGGGAAAAAAGGGGGGGGGGAGTAAGTAAGAGTGTAAATGTGTGTGTGTGTGTGTGTGTGTGTGTGTGTGTGTGTGTGTATGTGAAAGGGAGGGGGAGAGGGGGGGAGGGTAGGTGTGTGTGTGTGTATGTGTATGTAAAATGGAGGGGGGAGAGGAGCGGGAACGGGGGGGGGGGAGAGAGGGAGAAAAATGGGGGGGGGGGGTTGTGTTTGGTGTTGAGGACTGTTAGGGGGAAGGGAATGTGTGTGGTTTGAAAAATGGTAAGGTGAGTGGATGTGAAGAACTCAGGAATTGTATGTACTGGTATGGGTGGGACCGGGGAATGAATTGTGTATGAGTGTAATGTGAGAAAAAATGACGGTGTTAGGAATTGTAGAAGGGTAAACTAAAGGTGAAGTGCACTCGGTGCGGAAAAGTGAAAAAACATTACAACCATATTAAGTGTTCATAGTGAAAAATAATTAAAAAAAGGGGTGAGAAAAACTTTCAGACCTATCACTAACTTGTTGTGTATGGTTGGTGATGGTGAAAGTGAGGGTGGATTATGAGTAAGTATTCTTGGAGAGCACCTGGTTAAGTAGTTGGGTATTCTGCTGTGACGTTAATCCTGCAAAAAAACACTGAAATTAAGGTATTCAATAAGTCCTTTTGGAGCCACCGTATTGAGTTTAAAGGTCCATTCACTTTCTTTTCTAAGGAGCATGCGTGTGATGTCACCACCTCTTATTCCTGGTTTGATCTGTTCTAGGACATGTATTCTGTGATCCTGTACCGAGCCGGAATGATGTGTCAGGAAATGTTTTGATATGGTTGTCAGCTGTTGCATCCTTTGTTGATTTCTTTCAGCATTCCTGATGTTACTCATGTGCTCGAGTGTCCTGATTTTCAACATTCGTGTTGTCATCCCTATATACTTCAGGTCACATGGACAGGAAATACAATAGACGACATTTTTACTCCTACAATTAAAGAAGTCATTTATTTTCATGTTTTCACCATATCTGTCCTTTAATTCTTGTTTGTTGATCACATGTTGACAAATTTGACAATTGCCACATGGATAGCTTCCTTTCTTTATCGGGTCTGTCACTGATTTTTGTACATAATGGCTGTTGACCAGATGATCCTTTAGGTTAGGTGATCTTCTCCAACTTAGATCTATTTTAGTGTTAAGTTTTTGGCTAGATCTTCATCTGAAAGTATAATAGGCCAGTGTTTTTGCAGGATTGATTTAATCTCCCTCCATTCTTCGCAGAAGTCCCCCACAAATCTTATGGTCTGGGACTCTTCCGTGGGTGTTTTGGTATGAAAAATTAATGATTCCCTCTTAGTATGGAGGAGAGTTCTTTTGGCTTTTTTGATTGACCGCATACTGTATCCACGTTCCTTCAGTCTGAGTATTAGTTCTTGACTTCTTTTCTCAAAAACTTCATCATTGGAGCAATTTAGTTTGAGGCGTAAAAATTCTCCTTTCGGGATATTCGTTATGGTCGGAGGGAAATGCGAGTGATGCGGGGGCCATGATTATTAGCGTGTTCAATCATGATGCAAGCAGAGACACTGCTCGAAAATGGTTGTAACATGTATGCATTTTTGCCACCACTTCCTGTAACCTCTCCCAAACAGACTCTGACTGTCACTATGAAAATAAATCCTCAGTTTTGAGTGGCATCACACAGGTACATGTGTATCCTTCTGATTACCATTCAGAAACGTGAATATCTGCATTGCGTAAAAATCAGAATCAGGCCCTCTATCTAAGATCCTTGTACATTGTGAATCTTGTAAATAATGCTGGCTATTTATCTACGTAAATGAGAGAACATGAATAGTTTATTTTGTATTGGGAAGGGCAATCTTACAAAACACATTAAAAATTAAAGTCTATTATGGCAGTCAGTTTTAAACTTAATAGGTTCATGAATAAAAATACTGTATATTTAGGAGATATGTACATCCAAAAGTTTAATTATCTTATATAAATCATAGAGTTAAAAAGCAGTGCTTGATCTTATTTTAATTTTCTAATTTTCCATAAAGAAGTCTCTCATATTCCCAATATTTACAGTAGCCATAGAAAAGTTATGTTTTATTGAAACATATACTGTAACTGTTCTATAGACTGGTGTATTTAACCAAAGCCAGCATGGCTTCACAGAAGTCCTGTATTGCAAATAAGTTTATCTAAGGAGGTAGGTTGCAAACTGGATCTAGAGTAGGTAGTGCAATTGATGTGAAGCAAGCATTAACATGGGAGGTGCCATGGGGTTAAAGTGAGCAAGAACTGGGCGGAACTGAGTTCCACCATTTCCATTTGGAGACGGGACCAGTTCCGCCTCCTCCAGCCCACTGAGATTTTGTTACCACATCAACTATGAGCCAGAGGGACTGGGAGCATTGCCAACAGCTCACAAAGTGCTGGCCGTGCCCCCACTATGATGAAAATGGGAGGTGTGGCTCACGTTCACAGCATTCACATGAAACCACACACCCTTTTCGGCGAGACAATACTACTGGGAGTAATATTAAATATGGCATTACCACTACTACTTGGGGCAATACTACATGGGGCATTACAACATGGGGAAATACTAATGGGGGCAATGTTACATGGGGAATACCATTAGAGGCACTACTACAGGGGGCATTACCACTGGGCGCATTACTACAGGGGCATTACTACTGGGGGCAATACTACACAGGGGCATTACCAATGGGGCAATACAACATGGGGGCATTAGTACTGGGGCACTACTAATGATGGCATTGCATAGGGGGCACATCATAAGGGGCATCTCTCCTGGGGTCATAAGGGGCACTACATCTGGGGGCACTGCATAAGGGGCAGCATTACTATGGGTCCTGCATATGGGGCACTACCACTACAGTGGGTATAGTACTGCTGTAGGCAATGTATAAGTGGCACTAGTGCTGTGAGGATTATGTGCATTAGCGGTGCTACTACTGTGGGTTTTGTGTATAAGTTCCTCTCTTTTTGAGACCATGCCCCTTTTTGCGGCAGTCCCTTTATTACATAGGCACTGTAATAAAGGGGGGGGGGGGAGTTCCACCACCTCTCTAGGACCACTTTAAGTGCAAAGGAAGGTCTTGATAATCAAACTCTATCCTATCTTCTCAAGGCTTGTTCTGCACAATATCTGTATTCTGCAAAATAATGCAACATTTACAACATTTTTAGAAGTACTCCTTGATTTTTGCACAGTTACTCCAAAAGTATTTGTCATTAATCTTACTTACATGTGCAGGGAGAGTTAGATTTGGGTGGGGTGTGTTCAAACTGAAATCTAAATTGCAGTATAAAAATAAAGCAGCTGGTATTTACCATTCACAGAAACAAAATAACCCACCCAAATCTAACTCTCTCTGCATATGTTATATCTGCCCCCCCCCCCTGCAGTGCACATGGTTTTGCCCAACTGCTAACAAATTTGCTGCTGTGATCAACTGAATTACCCTCTTAATCCAATATCTGCATCATTGGTTCCACTCCAAAATCTGCATCATCGGTTCTAGCCTGATATCTGCATCATAGGTTCCACCCCGATATCTACAGTACATCATCAGTTTCAATCTGTTATCTACATTATCAGATCAAGTTCGATACCTGAATCATCGGTTCCAGTCTGATATTCTGCACCATTGGTTTCAGTTCAATATCCAGTACCATCCTAGTTCCTTCTTATTCATTCATCTGTGATATTCTAGCACCCATATTTGAAATCCAGTCAGATGGCCACAACATGCACATTTGGCGCAGTTAAGCCCAAACTCCTATTGCTTGAACTTCATTTTCAGAAACATTTTGAGATAAGAGGATGTGCTCCTTATATGCAACAAATGGTGTAGAATATGAAGTCTCATGAAAGTAAGTAATCTCTGCCCAAGGTAGAAAACATACCCAATTGTATTGGTTGACAAATGTATAGAGTCGGAGGATGGTTTCCAAATTCTGGTTTATTCACTCTGTCCACCCATTAGACTGGAAATGGTAAACTGAGGCAAAGTTGAGATGCATGTAAGATATTACACAAAGATTTCCATAATTTGTTATTAAACTGGAGTTACCAGAGACTATTTTCTTGGCATATCTATGTAGGCTGAACATCTCTTTGAATAAAGTGGCCAAAGGTAGGGCTGACAGAGGTTCAACTAGTGAAATAAAGTGGGCCATCTTGGGGAAACAATCCCTCACTACCTATATTATGCTACAGTTTTTACTAGGTGGAAGATTGGTGATGAAATCCTTTGCAGAATGACATTTATTGGTGATGGACAATGAATGTGAAAGACCAAGGTGTACTTATTGGGGAACTTCATGTTGTTTGAGAGTTGAACATGCAATAACAAAATCTCTTACATTCTGACATAGAGAAGGCCACCAGTATTGCTGAGAGATAAATCTCAGGGTCTTTTGGACACCCTTGATCACAGTAAGATATACAGATATGTTCCACCTTAAAAAAAACCTTCAGGTCATTATGAACATGAAACTTCTTAAAGGAAAGCCATCAAAATGGTTGAATACTGTTGAAATTGGAAAACAACCCCACTCTGGGTAGTTGTTTATCTACATGGACTGACAGGACTAGGGATACTGGATCAACTCACTGAAGTCTGAAACTGAAGAATCAATACACAGTTTTCATGTTATTCTGCTCTTAGTGCTGTATAACTAGGCTTCAATAAATCTCAAATGCTACACCAGCCAGTGAGGGACGACGTGTTGTCTGAGGGCTCCTTCCACAAAAGCCTTTTAAAGTGCATAATCTCCCCCAGCCATGCTCCAATCCCCTATTACTGATCCCCCCCCCGTCCCCATCTACGGGAGAGCACTGACCGCGGAGCCGGGAGAGGCTCTAGGCTTCCCTGCGGGTTGCGGCCTGCCTCCCCCACACAGACCGGGGCCTCCAGTGTCGGACCCACCCGCGGAGTACGCACGGATCCCGCCAGCCCGCCTGCTCCCCTCCGGGACCTAGCTACCTCTGCACTGACCACCGCTTTACTCACCGCCAGCGGAGCTGCCTTCTCCCTCCTGCCACGGCCCCTCGCAGCTGCCGCGGCTCTCCCCACTTCCGGAGCCGGACGGACGCCCGCCATCTTGAACCCGGCGGCTCTCCACTCTGCATCGTCTCCCGGCGCCGCACATCAGAGAGTACTATAGGAGATGAGCGGCCCTGCTTACAGGGGGATCCGAGGGATGTGCATCCACTCCTCACTGTGAATCGCAGCAGGACCCTGTGGCCTAGACTGGAGACATCAGCGGAGGGAGGTAGGCCTCGCAGTATTAAACTGGTGCCCCCAGCACCCCCGAGACATTGACCTCCGGCCCACAATACCCTACTCAGCGGGCACCACTAAGAAGCGCTCTCGGGGGGGTGTAGCTAGGCTGCCGAGCAGGCCAGGTGCAGCTTGCGGGAGCTCCTTTAGAAGACGCTGCGGCGGACCCAGTGGTGGAGTGTACCTGACGAGGTGGATTGCCGCGGCTTCCCTCCTCCCGTTTCTACTCCTACCCACTGCCTGGCGGCACCGAGCTGCGGGACATCCGGCCTTCCGTGACATCCGACTGAGGCTCTGTCGTACTGCGCTGACCCCGCAACGCCGCAGCCAGGGCCAGCCGTCCGCGGAACCCACACTGTCCATAACAGAGAGGGTCCTACTGCAGCCGGGTGGTTCACCGCTCTCCTCCACTACCACCAACGTTTATGCTTTCGCCCACTGGGGGCCACAGGTACACCCACGCTACTGCAGTCCTGTCTTAGGGGCTGGTGGCGCACCCTGACTGTATATAGCACTGGATACCTGTAGCCCTCACCCTGAGAGGTGCTATCCTACCCCCAATCCTGCTTCCGGTTGTACAAATTATTGAGAACCATCTCCCCCCCCCCCTTCCCTTTGCTGCTTCCGGAATTATGTATCTGTGATTGTCGGGGATCTACGTGTTACCTGGATTAGGCTACAGCTACCACGGTGACCCTTTGTTAATGCCCTCTCCCTCATAAGTGGTCTCTCACACCTCACTGCTTCAATACGTTGTGGGGCTGCTGGGCTTTGCTCTGCTCTCTGGGATTAAGAGTCGCTGCTGGTCGGGTCTCCATTTTTTCCAGGGTTGCTCCTCTGTGATGCCCATGTGAGACACGTCTGTTTCACTGCAAGGCACTGGGTTCTACTCCACCTCCTTACCAGTTCTTACTATATATCTATTCATTGTTGCTCTGATCTATCTCGAATATGTCTAATAGAAACCGTAAAGCCCCGCTGGAGACTCAGCCTCTTTTTTCGGACCTAAACGGGGCAAAAATGTGAATCAACACTCGGTTTCGCCGGGGACTGGACAGGATGCGGGGTCCTCCCCGTCCAGGTCCGACTTGGCTCTCGCAGGTGATGCCGATCCCTACGACTCTCTAGTACAAAGAATTGCGTCCACATTCAGAGTTGAGCTGCGAGTGGCCGTCCAAGAACTAAAAACGTAGCTTTCCTCTCTGGGTTATCGCACTGACACCTTAGAACGTAAAACTGATGATATCTGCAACTATCAGGATGTGATCACACAGGAAGTCTAGGAACTCCGGTCGGAGGTCGACCTCATACGCGAGCAAGTTAAGGACCTTGAGAATCGCTCGCAAAGAAACAATTTGCGGATACGCCATGTGCCAGAGTCGATAGATACATCTGCGTTACTTGAATATCTTCTGGGCTTGTTTCATCAATTGCTTCCAGACCTTTCTGAAGATCAATTCCTGTTGGACAGAGCGCATAGGGCTCTCCGCACTAAACCACCCACGGATCAACCCCCGAGAGACATTGTCCTATGAAAACACTTCTTCCACATTAAAACAAAAGTGCTCAATGCTTGCCGGGGCGCCCCTGCTATCCCTTATAAAGGATCACACCTCCTCATCTTTCAGGACCTGGCCCCCTCCATTCTCAAGAAAAGAAGGGAGATGTTGCCCGTCACCAAAGCCTTGCTCAATCGCCAGATGGGGGTTTCCTTTTGCCCTACATTTTTCCTTTAATGGTCGGAATCACTCTGTGAAGAATCCTGATGATGGCTTGTCGGCTCCTAGACGATTGGGGCTTTTCGCGACTTCTCCGCCCACGTCATCTCCAAACTCTTGCGAGGGCCCCAAGTCGAGATCGCCTCCACGTGCTGAATGGTCGACTACCTGATTGCTACGCTACTTATCTTCAAGGCTTTCAGGTTTATTGCAAAGACTTGTAGAATTTCTTTTTCAGGCTTGATATTATAGAGATGGTTTTTTGTTTTCCTGTTTCTATTGTATCTGTACTTGTTGCCCCTTCTCTCTGCGCAGTGGCATGGAGCTCTCTTTTTCCTATTTTACAGCCTGCTTGCTCAGCTCATCGATGTGCTGATCTTTTGATACTATTGTGCTGATGCCTCGGAGTCGCTCCATGCCACTGTGCAGCGAAACTAAGTCTATTATTATCACTATTACTTGACTGTCTCTATTACTTGATACATGTCTTTGTCCTTATTTGTTTGTTTAATATGATGTGATCATTTATCCTGATATGATAAGATACAGTTTGTCTCTCTGTACTGGTTTTCCGGATATCGGAATGACCCCTCTCTAATTAGAAAGTTCTTTGGTGCCTTATCTCCATATGCTTGGAGTTTCCCCCTTTGCCTTGCAGGCCCCCCCCCCCTCCATGCCTATGTTAGTGGCCCACGTTCTATTGTTGTTATGGTTAACGAACAGTTGGCATGCCTCTGTTCTCCCTGCGGCCTCATCCCCACAACATCTGGATTTCCCCCTATATGGGTGGGGTCCTGTGACGATCTTGTTTGTCGTGTCCTTAGGACTGCGACCTTTTCTAGTTACACAGTTGGCCTCTCGGCCTCCATTTCCTTTGTTATTTACCCCTCATTTTCCCTGTCCTACTCCTGTCCCCCCTACTCAGCTCTGCATTGTAATCTTAATTTTCGAATCCCCCTTGAACCGGGTACTTTACTGGAATCCCCCATGACTCTTAACATTTTAACGTTGAATGTCAACGGATTAAATTCCCCCCATAAGCGAACCATGGCTATCCAATTTTTTTAAAAGCAGAAAGCTGACGTAATTATTTTACAAGAAACACACTTTAAAACGGTCCATCCTTCCTTGGCTTCAAGAGCTTACCCTCAAGCCTTCTACTCTACAACTCCAAAAAAAAGTAAGGGTACTGCCATTTTGCTGCATGCTTCACTTCATTACGCTGTTGAGAACTCCTTTTCTGACCCCAAGGGCCACTTTAATATTGTTGTCTTACAGCTGGGAAACTCTTTTTTGACTGTGGCTTCGATTTACTCCCCTAATATGGAACAGGGTTCCTTTCACTGCGATTTTCACTCTCAACTTGCCAAACTAATGAAGGGCCAGGTGATAATTGGTGGGGACTTCAATGCGGTACCTGACCTAAAATGGGACCGTACTCAATCTCATGTCCCCAGTCCGTCGACAGTTTAAGAATCCAGATGGTTGGCGGATTACATAACATCCGCTGGGTATTACGATGCCTGGAGGGTGATGTACCCGTGTGAACGTACGTACACTCACTATTCTATACCCCATGACCTTCACTCTAGACTTGATCTCTTTTTAGTGGACTCTTCCACAGTACAGGGCTTGATTAAGGCTTGGGTCTCCCCAGTGGTATGGTCAGATCATTTAGCGGTTTCTATGACAATTTCTTCTACTCCTACTCCCCCTACAGTTTTCCGTTGGAGATTGAATTCCACTCTCCTTCTGAAAAAAGACTATGTTACTCAGACTGCTAGGGTCCTGGAGGAATTTTTTTTTTGCCTTGAATTCCACAGATGATATTTCACCGGCTGTAGTTTGGGAGGCACATAAGGCCACCATTCGAGGTCACTTCATTTCTTTAACCAAAGCGCAAAAGTTACTGGATCACCGGGCAGTGGCGGATCTTGAGCATCAAATTGAAGAGCTGACGATTCTGCATCAGCAGACACCCAGATGCTCCTTATATAGTAGACTTCTAGCTCTAAAAGGCCAATTATACCAAATTTTATCTGCTAAAGCCACCAAGACCATGCGATGGTTGCAGCATAGGTTCTACTCTAAAGGTGACAAAGCTGACTCCCTCTTAGCTTCCCGCTTGCGAGCTCGTAAACAGAGAAACAGGATCCTGTCGTTAAGAGACCAACATCACAAGCTGACTTATGACCCGCAGAAAATAGCACACTGTTTCAAGGACTATTATCATTCACTGTATAACCTGTCTGCTTCGAATGATACCATTGGTCTGCAGGAGCATATTGATAAATTTCCTTGCTTCCTGCCCCCTACCGGTTATTTCCGAACAGCAGTTGACTTCGCTCAATAAAGAAATCACTGCTGAAGAAATTGAGCTTACGATCAAATCATTGAGGGGTTCCTCAGCTCCGGGCCCAGATGGTCTACCGGCTTTATATTATAAAAAATTTAGTGGAATTCTGGTCCCGGCCCTGACAGTATTGTTCAATGCGATTTTAACTGGCACGCCTTTTGACGGCTCCACTACTAGAGCTGAAATAGTTGTAATCCCTAAAAACGGATGCGACCTCACGGAGTGTGCGAGCTATCGCCCGATATCGTTGTTGAATTCTGATCTGAAACTGTTAGCAAAAGTATTGGCGAACCGTCTTGCTGGGATGATCTACTCCCTGGTTCATCCGGACCAGGTCGTCTTTATCCCTGGCAGACAGGCCTTTGATAGCATTAGACGGGCGATAGATACTATACACTTTGTTGATTCATCTAAACTCCCTTCCTTGGTGATGGGTTTGGACGCTGAAAAAGCGTTCGATTGCATCTCTTGGCTTTATATGGACTGCACCCTCCGACGCTTTGGTCTTTCGGGTCGTTTTCTCACTGGAGTGAAATCTCTTTATGCTTCCCCGTCAGCTTGTGTTTTAGTGAATGGTCTACTGTCCCCTCCATTCTTGATTACAAATGGCACAAGACAGGGCTGTCCTTTGTCACCCTTAATTTTTGCCCTGATGATAGAACCCCTGGCCTCTAGTATTCACAGCTGCCCGGATATCTCGGGGATTAAAATAGGCTCTTCCCAGTTTAAAATCTCTCTATATGCTGATGATATTTTACTTACCCTATCAAACCCTCTTATCTCTCTCCCGAATCTTTTCAAAATTATACAAGAGTTCGGTGTCATTTCTAATTTTAAAATCAACGCTGCTAAGACAGAGGTTTTGGACTTACACCTTTCTGCCCATTAAAAGTCTCCTTAGCCAGTAAATTCAAATTTGACTGGAAAAAATTTCGCTTGAAATACTTAGGCATATATCTGACCAGACAATACTCTCAGCTGTATGTGGTGAACTATCCTGGGATAATTCATAGTGTAACTAGTGACCTCCTCAAGTGGTCTGGTCAATTCATTTCTTGGTCGGGTCGCGCTAACGCCCTGAAAATGAATGTTCTGCCTCGCCTATTATACCTCTTTCAAGTGCTCCCAGTACGGATCCCCTCACATGTGTTTTTAGACTAGCAGAAAAATTTTTCACACTTTTTATGGTCGGGTAAAAGACCTCGTGTTCGGCTCAAAACCTTGTATAATGGGACCAGGGCGGGTGGACTTGGAATGCCTAATATCAAATTGTATTATTATGCGGCCCATCTTTCCCAGGCTGTCCTCTGGCATTCGCACATATCTTCCCGTAGATGGGTTCAATTGGAATCCGAACTGGTTCATGTGCGTTCCATCTCCACCCTTCTTTGGCTCCCTCGTTCTCACAGGCCCCCTGAATATACTAATTTCCTATCCATAACATTCACCATCTCGCTTTGGGACAGACTTACTAAGACCTTTTCTTTATTGTCCACCCCTCCTGCTCTTTCTCCCCTTTGGGATAATCCACTGTTCGCTGGAGGCAGGGATGCACATGCCTTTCAGCATTGGTTAGCTCATGATCTTCTGTTTATTAATGACATAGCATTGTTATGGTCCTTTCCATCCTTTTCAGATTTACAGAGTCGATATGGACTCCCACCGCAATGTTTTTTTCAGTACCTACAATTACGTAGCTTTCACTTAGCTTTTCTTCAGTCGCATAGCTCTTTGACCAGGTCTCCTTTGGAATCACTATGTTTCCTTCGCTCTTCCTCTAAGGGCCTTTTATCAACTATATATCGCCTCCTGATTAATCATAATTTACCAACATTGGCCCCACATGAGACGGCTTGGGAGGATGACCTACAAGATCAACTGGGTGCTGACACCTGGGAACAGATTAGGCAGAACTTAGTTTCTTCTGCAACCTCCATTAGACATAGGGAGAACTCATTTAAATTGTATGTCCGATGGTACTTAGTTCCAACGCGATTAAGCAGAATATTTCCCTCCGCTTCGGACGTGTGTTGGAGGGGTTGTGGGCTGAGAGTTACCCTGCTCCACACATTTTGGGAATGTCCCAGGTTGGTTTCAATTTGGAGGGCCATCCGGAGATTGGTTTTACGAATCACTGGAGTCGATATGCCCTTTTCCCCCTCTTTCTTTCTTTTTCCTCGGTCCATCCCTGGGACGTCCAAACCTTTACAAAAGCTCATCTGGCATATTACTAACGCACTGAAATGTAAAATTGCTTACCATTGGAAATCGCACACAATTCCCTCCATCGCAGCTGTAGTTGCGGCCGTCTGGGATACTTACCATATGGAATTCCTCTCCAGTGTGGTTGACAGCAATGCGTTAGCCTTTACTGATATTTGGTCTCCATGGCTGGCTTACTATAAATGCCCCCCTCCTTTGACATTTGGTTTCTGATGCAACTACTTTGGTACACTTTACATTGATATTTGGGATTCCTACTTATTTATATGTTTGATAAAGTATTTATGCATTGCTGTACTCCCCCCCCCCTTTTTTTTTCCCTTCTGTCTTCCCTTCCCCCCTTCCAACTGTTGATTGTCTATTGTACATTGACAAAAAATTTCAATAAACAGTATTTAAAAAAAAAATCTCAAATGCTACATTATTGCAGCAGGGGTCCTGGCCCAGAAAAATTGTGAAAATAGAGCCCTGATGCACATTACAGCTCTCTCATTGGTACTGTGTCTTGTGATTTGCCAGTATGCCTGAACTTTGTAGCAGAAGCAGCCCCACTAACTGAGAAAAAAGCTGATATTGTAATAAGACATTGCCATTTCTTCATGCACCATATGCAGTTATATATCTAATCACATGCCAGAGGACCAGGCACATGGTAATTTCCAGACAGCATTGAGAATATCTAATAATATAATTTTCAAAAATGTAAGCCAAGTGGACGAGACACAGGAGTTTTAAAAGGCTAGGAGAACCTTAGTTAAAGCAGTTTACTATATAAAATTTGTCGAATAAAATGTTATAATTGGGGTAAACCTACAAGAGACACATTTAACAAAATGCAAATACTATCATATATGTTGATGTCAATTACCATAGACAAACTGAAGCAGGCACTATTAGATTAGGATATGTGATGGTCACTGATAATGTCATATGACTATGACTATTAGAAGCACCATATTATTTTCAAAATGCTAAATTAAAGTAACTAACACAAGCCTCTGAACTGAGCAAAGGACAAATACTTACACCGAATACTTACACCGATTCAAGATATGCTTTCTGGGTGGTGCACAGTTTCAGAGCACTATGGAAAATAAGACAAATTATCATATCAAACTGTAATCCAATTGCACATGCTAAACAAGTATAAATATTATTGACTGCTTTAATGCTGCCAAAACAAGGTACCATAATAAAATTAACATACAAATGTTATGGATGATATTACAAAAGGAAATAGTAATAATGCGGCACACTTTTTTGTTTTTCTTTAAATATTGTTGTGTTTACCTGATCGAGAAATATTTTGTATGCAAAAAATTTACTCTACTGGAAATCTCCTATGGAAGACAAATGGATATGGCAAAGAATCTACAAACATTTGGCATGGCAAGGGATGGAAACCAGAAACCCCTAAAGTGTTATTTCTGACTCTAGCTTAGATTGTCCATGGGCCCTCATTCCGAGTTGTTCGCTCGCAAGGCGATTTTAGCAGAGTTACACACGCTAAGCCGCCGCCTACTGGGAGTGAATCTTAGCTTCTTAAAATTGCGAACGATGTATTCGCAATATTGCGATTACAAACTACTTAGCAGTTTCTGAGTAGCTTCAACCTTACTCGGCATCTGCGATCAGTTCAGTGCTTGTCGTTCCTGGTTTGACGTCACAAACACACCCAGCGTTCGGCCAGACACTCCTCCGTTTCTCCAGCCACTCCCGCGTTTTTTCCGGAAACGGTAGCGTTTTTATCCACACGCCCATAAAACGCCGTGTTTCCGCCCAGTAACACCCATTTCCTGTCAATCACACTACGATCGCCGGAGCGAAGAAAAAGCCGTGAGTAAAAATACTATCTTCATAGCAAAATTACTTGGCGCAGTCGCAGTGCGAACATTGCGCATGCGTACTAAGCAGAAAAACGCTGCGATGCGAAGAAAAATACTGAGCGAACGACTCGGAATGAGGGCCCTGGTGTGAGTCTTGTGGAAAGAGAAGATGTTAATATACAGATAAAGGCCTTCTAGTGTGTCTCAGATTTTTCTTCTGTTAAAAGGTGCAATGCATGTCTTATTTTCATACTCTATAATCCTGGTTAGGCTGTCCCTTTAGAAAGCTCATCCTACAGAGGGACTATTTTTGGTGCTCCATATTGATTTAATTCAACTTCCAAATATAATTAATTCAACTTCTGAATATAATTATAAGAGGCATTCATCAAAACTTCCAGAATCACATAAAAATGTTTACAGGAGATTGTATGCCACTACAGTATACCACAAATATTTGAAAGTTAACAAGTGACCAATACATAGTAACATAGTAACATAGTATCTGAGGTTGAAAAAAGACAATTGTCCATCGAGTTCAACCTATTTGTGGTCTCCTATGCATGATGATTTGACTAAAATTTCTGACTGATGCTGTTACATTTTATCCCTATTTATAGTAACTATAATGCATGACTATGCACCATACCCCTGGATATCCTTATCCATTAGGAATTTATCTAACCCATTCTTAAAGGTGTTGACAGATTCCGCCATTACAACTCCCTCGGGCAGGGAATTCCTAACATGTATTGTCCTTACCGTGAAAAAGCCTTTACGCCGTATTGTGCGGAATCTCCTCTCCTCTAACCTGAGCGAGTGTCCACGATTTTGCAGGTAATTAAAGAAATGTATGATCTGATAGGCATTATACAAATGTTACACCCTCTTATCAACCAGAGGCTTTTGAAAAGTAGAAATATACAATGGAACTATTAAGAACAAGTTAACAAGTGGCCATAAGTACTTCTGCTGCAACACAGTATTAGAACCACTCTAAAGCCACCTGTAAATGTGTTTCCTTATTGATCATTGAACAACCTAATGCTTGGTCCCATGGCAGACATGGCCTGATCAGCAGACATTATTATACCTCCTGAAGAAAATGATAAGTCAGTAAAATGCATTGAGGACATTTGCAATTGCACACCGGTCCATTCCGGTGACCAGATCTACCACCTCGGAAGTCACGTATGCCTTCTCCCCAGCATAAGTGTAACCAAGACTGCCAGCTTGTTACCACACTGCCAAACCTCCAAATAATCAGATGTGAGAACTTTAACATCAGCATTGGTGTGAGGCAACAGGCTAAGCCTGCAAGCCCAACAAAAAAGTCTAATAGACGGCAATACCATCCAAAATGTCATGGGTGAGAACTTACACTGACAGCATTGGCTGAGTGCTTAATATCAGTTTTGAACATTGTCTAACTAAGACTGCTACATAAATATCAAATTCTGAGATCAACAAGTCACCGGACATAAAACAAATACTACGGACAGTGACATTGTGCTTGCATTCTATATAAAATTGCATCTATTTTAGCCTAAATTATCAATACTGGATGACTCTAGTACAGTATATTCAATGTATTATTAATTGTGATTTTATATGTATTTCTTTTATATTATTTTTTATCTGATAAAATTTATTTAATTTTATATGCACTCTTTTTTGCTGCTTTTTTCAGTAATGAGATGTGTCTGTATAATTGACATCCAGATTGTCTGTTAGGAGCTGCAATATACTATTGAGGTGTCTGCACTGATAATTTTTCTTTTGTATGAAGCAATAACCAACCCTTATATATTTGTGCGCCCAATTATTCATACATCTTTATGCAAATGTGTAGAGATATAGGAAGAGTTAACTAAAAATAAATATATCCTACTAGCATAATTTTGAGTGTTGAGGATTCAATCCCACTATGCTGGAATCCTATTTTCAAAATACTTTGTCGATTAACCTCTGAATATGTGGCTTATTCATGTTACTTTTGAATATCAGTTACTACATCTCACCTGTCTACAAAAAAATATCTTTTATATATTTTTATTTAGGTTTTGCAAAGTCTTTCATATATCAATAGTATAAGATGTCATACATAGATGACATAAGATATATTCAAATGATGTGATGGCTTACTTTATTTTAATAACTTCCTAGAAATTGGCATCACTGTATGTAAATGTTTTTATTTTATTTCATAGGTTGAATTGATTGTTGCTTAATTAACCATGCAATATTTTTATGGAGAAATGTATAAGGATTTCAGTGTTTATTTATGGGCTGACAAGGATACAGAGAATGGTTTTATCTTCAAGTCTAATAAAAGCAATTCTAAGGACACTATTTGATATCTTGCTTGATTTCTGTGCACAGTGGTATGACAGCTTATCAAAGTGGATTGCCAAGCTGAGATGTTTAAGACTGCAGGTTTATACTGTATACTGCCTATTAAGGATTCAGCATCATCTGCTTAATCAAACTAGGGTTGCAGTATCTGGATTACAATAGGATTTTCAGCCATTTTGGAAGATCCTGTCAACAGTAGTAGGTGACATTTTGGATGAATGAGTATGGGGCCAACATTTCCATCAGAAGGAGAAACATACATCTGTTCAGGAATAACATAAAACAGTGGCAAATTACTCATATTGTATAATGAGTTTTAATCTGGTAGCTATTAAGTGACTATGTACTGTAGCTCCTGATTTGATAATATCATGCAGCTTAGGGTGACTTGTAAGAACAAAAGGTTGATCATGCCAAGGGCTTTGGCAGGAAAGATGGCTAAAACTATGCAGCTTGGAACAGTAGGAGACTTTCAACCGGACTCCTCAAAATCAAAGTGACCTAGAAAAGGTGGCTCCTGCACTACTGAAATAATCAGATCTTAAATGTCCTTATAGGGTACATTGTTTGAAGAAATCAGGTATATGTGAAAAGAAAAGGCAATGTATAGTCAGGGCAGTAGATAGCCTGGCTGGGCCCAGGTACTTTTCAAGTGTGGCCTAATCCCAGAAGGTGTGGTTGTGCACCCTTAGAAAAAAATACAGAATTTTTTTTCAGTTTTATTGCCTCCCTACACTGGGCTGAGGAGAAACGCTGCAGCTGCTGTTGCCAGGTAAGGGGGTGGGGGGAAGCTGGGTCCCAACTTGGCCCCTTCATCAGACCTGGGCCTCAGTAATTAGTGCCACTGTGAATAGCATACAATGTTTTCTAAGATAGATGATCAGTTGGATGTAATACCCTCCTCCACTGATGGTGGTAGGTAAGCGTTGCACAAACTTACACCATTGTCCTGTGGTGACAAAGTAGAATGTGTGTTACAGTGGTTCTCATGTCCAACCTCTTTCTCATATTACAGTACTTGTTCTTATTTTTTCTTTTAATGTTTTCATTTTTTACTGCTTATTGGATGTACTTTATGATTATTTAAATAATATTTTTCCTGACTAAACTTTGTTGTGGTTTTTTATTATAAATAGTAAACACTATATACTATATTTTCTTTTCACATATACCTTATTTCTTATCAATACACCCTATAAGGACATTTATTATCCAAAGGTTTCATCAGCCACTTTAGGGAGAGTTATCCCAGGATACAGTGACAAGGGGAAATATTAGAGGCATGCCACGAAATACTGTATGCATATGCACAGGAGTGCTCATTTCATTATAAATAGGGCAGAACAAACTCCTTGTTCACCCATGTGCGAGTATGAATTTTATCAGAAAGGAATATTCAGACATTCTAGTTCAGATCTTGAATAGGACAGAGATTGGTATAATGGTCAGAAACGAGGACATGGCTCAAATGAGAAAAGTAATGCTACAGAATAGAATGGCATTAGACTTCATATTAAAGAAAATATCTACTTATGCCTTAATAGGACAAGAATGCTGCATCTATATTTCAGATCATGAAGGTGAAAAATGGTATAAAGAAAAACAAATGCAAAAAGTAGATAAATGTCATGACATGCCCTGGAAAATAAGAAGGCACAGTAGTTTTGAATGGCTTAATACAGCAGATTAGTCTACTAGTATACTGTATGTGGCTGTTTTCCAGGATCATTTACAGGCTACCCTGAAAAAGTCACATCAGAACTACCAGCCGAGACAAGACTGTGAATTTTCCAATGACCGTCTGCTAATTAATGTATTGGAGGAGCTGTTCTTCTGAGAATTCTGAATTTATCAGATAAACCTTAAATTTTCTTACTTTATGCTCATGCTTTATTTGTTTTTTTTTTTGTAAACACAATTGTTTGAAACATATTACACAATGTTGTAGTATTTTTCTCATTCTTGCACATATGCCTATGGACCCTCATGCATAGAGCTATAACAATAATTTGTGTTGGAATGATTTCCTGAGTTATATCAAATAGACCTTAAAACATGTATTTGTGATATGAGTTGTGGGGAGCTGATTCTGAGTTGCACGATGTGCTGCGATCACTTAAGTGTTTTCTGCTGTAGCTATGTGTACGTCTATATGCTATTGCCAGTAAAAGCCTTCTCCTGGTATACAAGCATGTGTCTGACTGTGCAGGACTTTTGGTGTCTTTAGCACTGCAATACAGCTTGATGCATCTTTAGACGCAACCATAGGTAACACCATTGAAACTTGCTCAGCCCTATTGTGCAGAATTTCCAAGTATGGCCTCCAATGTGAGCTATTATGCTTCTGTGTATGCAAAAACTTTAGCGCCATATCTATGGCATGTCCCATAACACCCATAAGACGGTCCATGAATATCCTCTTCCCTGTCACCACCCAGTCACTGCATGTTCAGTACACCTCCATGTCCATGCATGTGTCTTAAATCACTACTGCAACTCGAGACAATCATGACACATAAACTGCAACTTAGATGCATGCGCAGTAAAAGAAAATTGCTTAACTGAAACATTGACATAACGGGCCAAATGTAATGGCGCATATTTCATACAACACATAAATTAAACATGTCAAGCACCAGACATTATAATGTATTTATATAAGAGAGTTATAACATCAGATATATATGTATTATTGGAACGGAACAAGATAAACATGTCATGCTTGGTGTCAAAATGATCAGAGGAATGAGTGTGTTGGTTTGATAGCTGTGGTTAGACTGTAACACATTGCAACGATTAGTTATGATTAAATATAGGAATATGAAGCCACAATTCTATAGCGAACAAGAATCTCCCTGGAAGACAGCATGGCTAATCCCTATGATGTCATCTTCAAGGCTGGACATTGCTTGCATATAAACTGACCAATAACACCTCATGAATGAGAAATTTCCCTTTCCTGGACCAATAACAGAAGACTCAGTCCCAGACATGCATTTCCCCCAAATACACAGTATACAGGTATTTTACCTCACCCAAGAAGGTCTGTTTTTCTGCTGCTGTTAGTTGCTGTTGCTTGCTGAGAGGGAGAGATGGAGCGGACTGTGCATTGAGCAAATTGGGTGAAGTATGCTGGCTGTAATGGATTCTTTTGTAACTACAACTGCTTCTAGTGTAATTGTAACACTGTAACTATATATATATACTGTACATGTGTTATATTGTATGCATACCCTTTTAATATCAAATATATACATCTCTGAGCGTTGGACCTCAATCTACAATGTGTGCGAGTACTTGTTTTCTCTTAAGGGATGTAGAGTTTGCGATGTACAGTGCACTTTTATCGTATATGGTAATAAGATGCGCCTTGCAGCATATATTAATGCTGGCATTTTAAATATTAAATTAGAAATAATCTGAACTTCTCATTAGTAACCTTACCTGAAGCATGGTGAGTGAAGAGAGCCTCGCAAGGGTACATGGTACACTAAATGGGGTTACATATGATGAAACATACAAAATGACACCCTAAAAACAAAAAAGTGTCAACATTTTCTGTGTTGACCATTTGCATGCTGACCTTTTTGTTCCTGTTGGCCTTTTACATGTCGAGAATATGGGGTCAACCTATTGACTGTCTATATATTTACTGTAGATCTATTAAACCACACCCACTTTAGAGATTGTTCTTTATTAAAATACATTTTTGTCAGTTGACAGTTCATGCATCACTAAATCACAGTCTACTGATTATATAGTATTTTATTTTCAGGATTCATTAACATTTTGATCACACTGGAAGTTACTTAGTACAATACTTGACACATGTCAGTCAGGATAAAGGATACAAAGTAAAATATTGTGATTTAGGTGAGAATGGGCAGGTCATAAGTGCTAGACTAAATAGGGCTTGAATGAAATCGAAACAAAATATAAACTAAATAATTTTATCTGCTTTAGAGTTAAATATTTATTTTTTTGTTGCAAATAGGTTTGCTGTGTTTATGTTGATATGCAAGTTTCGCTCCTGTTACTGGCCACAGAATTGGGAATTGAGATCAACAATAATAAAATGGTCTAACCAGGATGCCTGGGGGCATGTTTATTTGAACATGTGAATCTCCTATTTGAGCTTGTTTTTCTGAAATTAACCTGTTTTTTTGTAATACTAAAAGTAGTGAGGAAACATCTAGTTGGCACTAATGGAAAAAGCAGCTATTTAGAAGATTGTCAATCTCCTAACTGTAATTGAGTATAACTATATAGAGAAGGAAGAAAACAGCGCTAATAGTTGTAAAATATGTATTAAATAACAGATATGTGGAGCAGATATCTAGCAATAATATTAAGATATTTAACTGTACAACTAAGCAGAAAAGGAATACAAAACAGCAACCGAAACAAAACACAGCACATAGATTGTGCTTAAAAAAAGATATAGGACTATGCTATGACCAAACATGCATTAGGAAGTTCAATCTCCTTTACAAAGCTTTTCCTCAATTTATGATTTGACCATGCAGTTGATCCCTATTTGCAGATCATTGAATAGGGGTATCGGTGTGCTCCAAATAAAATTCTAATAAATTGTAAAATGATAAGCATATCATGGGTATTACCAGTCTGTTGTAAAAGTTTGGAGTCCTGTTTTAGAAAATAGATAATTTGTATTTGTAGTGGTCTCCTAGAACATTGTTCTGCTGACTTGAGAATGTCTTACAATTGCTGGTTTGAGAGGTAACAAATGTATAGGTTGTATGAAATGCTTATACATGTCATAGTAGTATCTCCTACAACTTCATGAGAAGTATTACTGTAATGCTGCAAAAATAAACAAATCATAATTACAGAATTCAAAGATTCATATGTTCTTTTAAAAAGTAGTTTTGCCAGAGGTATCTACTTCAAGAAAGCATGGTTGTGATGTGCCTGGCTTCTGAAGTACAGAGTGGTGGAGAAAGCCCACTTCAAAGCATGAAAAGCTTCAGAGAACTCAGTTGTCAATACCTTGGTTTTGGCATTCTTCAGAGTTTGATCTGTAATAGGTGTCATCAAAGTAGAGTATACACAGATGAATTTCCGATACTAACTTGCAAAGCTAAGAAAGTGTTAAGTGGTCTTTGAGGCCAGAAGGCTAGGCACTTTCCATTTGGAAACCAGTTCCCAAAACAGTGTACCCAAGGAAGGGCATTTCATCATGATAAAGCTGCATTTCTCTAGCTTTCAGTAGATTCCCAAAATGGGAATACAAGCAGAATTTTGCCTATGTCTTACTGCCATTAATGTCAGTTAGAAAGATGAGAATCTCAAGAATCTGGCAAAAACTACTAACTAGTGCCAAAAAAATAAAATTTGTTACAGCACCAAAGTCTAAAAGAATGGAGAGTGATGCACATAAGTAACTAGGTAATGTATCAGCACTTTGTAAATAAAATAAACTAATTATATATTTTAATTTATACAGCCTAATTTGCCTGCTGTTTTATCCTATTAAGTTTGTTTGCTTTTTTTTTTTTTAAATAAGAAACTATTCACAAAGATATTTAACTGTGATGTAAGCAGTGTGTGAGTCAAGAAATTCCTGAGGATTTTCTATCAGTGAAGGGATGAAGGGATTTTTGGAATAAATATATTCTTTAGCCTGACCAAAACCCATAACATCTCTATCAATATATTAACATTAATTTAATAATAGGACATGAAAGTGACAGTAAAATGAAGTAGGATGGTTGTGTTATTACAGAAGTTATCTACTATTAGTTGATTATTTGTGTTTTATGTTTGAGAAGCAATGACCTTTCTATGGCCATTCTTCATTATCTATTTTACAGAAATGTGTACTATATGAGAGATATTTTAAATGTCTTATTTATAGAGACATTTACTCATGGGGTTGTATCTCTATCATAAAGGAAAGGGGTCAATGAACTGGCTAAGTGACAAGATTCAGACTAGAGCTCTGAAATTGGTAATTTTGAAGAAGCTTGGCTTTCGTCTCTTAGGAAAATTGGCTTTGATATAAGAAGATTTCAATACTTACTGGTTACAACTTCTGCTCTTCCTGTACCTTGTGTGTCAAAATGGTTGAAAACTGAGCAATGGTTGAAAACAAGAGTAATGGTTGAAAACAAGAGAGGCAGCATGGCATTGTAGCAATCTAGTGTAACCCTTTACTTGACATGCAAAACAGTCTCAGGGTTCACTGTAATCTACAGTGAAGTCAAGTGTTTGTAGCTGTTTCTGGTGGCGATGGGTGCTGCTTTTATTGGGACAAATCCTGAAGGACTGGAGCCAACTTCCCATATATATTAAATTTTAGATCTTGTCCATGCTGGTATTATGGCTTGACATGTAGTTTTGTGTCATGTACTAAATAATAGCACTCAACAAATAACTGCATGAGATCGGCATACAATTATCTTATGTGCTGAACTGCAATCTGCCTCAGAAGGCTTATTGCTGTTCAAACTAGTTGTCAATTACACTGAATGTCTAACCATCTAATGTGGCCACTGGAGTCTGAACCCAAGGCTCAGCTGAACTACACCCAGATTCCTCAATCCATACAATGTCGAACACTATCAGCACATGAGGTTTTACAGAACTCTGTCCTTTGCAATAGAATTCTCATCTGGCATGGGGTACAAGTGTCAGCCCTCAGAAACTAAAGAGTAAAGAAATATTTAAACTAACAATCAACAGTACATTATTAATTATATTTTCCCATGGCTGTATGAATTTGACTTGCGTGGTGGAACAAGAAGCCCCCTATCTACGCTGGTAGTTATAGAATAATTTAGCATACAGATATGGTTGTATGTGAAATTATATGGCTAAGGAAGATGTTTTTATAGCGACAATCCCTTAATTCCATAGAAAGCCTGCTATAGTTACAAATATATTTTAAGAGACCCTATAGTAGTGTATTAAAATGTAATTTCATTTTATGTTTCCATTGTTATAATACTATAATGACAGTTTTGGCCTTTCAGTGTTCTTTTGTTTACAATGTATTACGTTTTCTGTTTCCAAAAATGTTGAGGGCCTTATTCTCCTTTATCATGACGTTCTTTCATGTGATCAAATTTGCATCTTTCAAGTTTCCCCTTAATAAATATTTGTTCTAATACATTTAGTAAGCTGTAACACCTGGCCTAAATTGTCACCACAAGCACCTATCATGCTATGTCAAAAAGATAATTACAAAGGCATAACGTGGGCAGTAGTGACCCTCTGTTCCTTTGAAATACAGAGTGAAGTTCATCCGGTTACAAGTCTTATGACTGTTAATGCCTGTAACTATAACCCAACGCGTTTCAGCACTACGGATCTCTCTCCAGGAATAATTGTACCATCTGTATCTAAATGGCAACTGCAAACACCAATCTACAGAATTGATCATTGATTACCCAGATGAAAGTGATGGAGAGTAAAACATTCTGTGGCAACGGACACCACATTCTTCAGGCAACTTACTACACATTATCAGCGCCTCAGGTGTAGTGCTGAAACCTAACTACACATCAGCAGCAAACAGCATACTTCTGCTTACACAAGACATACGTCACACACTTATGCCATTGGTTTTAAGCATTTGATTTGCATACAAAATAAGCATACATTCTTAAGCCTTGATAAAGCATAAAAGCCCCTCTGCAATATAGCTGAAAGACTACTGAAAAACAAAAAGTGAAAATAATATGGCTTTCTCAGATATATAGGCATCCGTCTGCCACTCTGCATGTGTTCACAATTGCACCAACATGTCCTAGGCATAAGTGCTATAATCACACAAGTCTGTATAGGTGCATATACACAAGGGAATCAGTATGAGATCCCACCGGACGGGATCCCGGCGGTCAGAATACCGACACCAGGATCCCAACCGGCACAATCCAGACAAGGGGGCGAGCGCAACGCAGCCCCTTGCGGGCTTGCTGCGCTCGCCACGCTGCGGGCACGGTGCGTCGCTACACTCGGCACATTCATTTATTCTCCCTCTATGAGTGTGTGGACACCCACAGAGGGAGAATATGTCGGGATTGTGCCGATCGGGATCCCGGTGTCAGTATTCCAACCACCGGAATCCCTACACAAGCTGACATAATACTCACCCTACATCACTACATCAGCCCTGAGGCATTAAATATTATATAAACTATTACTCTATATAGGGGTAGCCATTTGTTTTGAAATATATATTATGGTTACCAAGCATTAATAATAATGGGCCCATACATTAAGTATCATACTACTTTCAAACCTTTGTAATTTGGACTTAAAAGTATGGGGCTATAAATATTATAATGGTTGCAACTTGGTATATTGGTGGCGAACCTGTGTAATACAGTATTTTCTATTACAATGTTATAGTAAAGTTTGGTACCTTGTTTATATGTGAGAAGGAACTGATTTTTTTCTTCTGTGACAGGAATGTAATTACTCTATAATATTGCAAATAAGCTACCAAAGTAATTTTTTATTATATTTGGTAAAGTGGAAATGCACTAAGACTTGGAGAGTGATAAAGTGGCGGAAGATAAAGTACCAGCCAATCAGCTCCTAACTGCCATGTTACCGTCTGTGTTTGAAAACAGATAGGAGCTGATTGGCTGGTACTTTATTTCTCTCCAAGGCTTAGTATATCTGCCCGTTCTTTTATTGGATAACACAATGAACACATGGTATACATATGATAATGTGATTAATGAAACCTTAATAAAAAAAAGACCACTTTTGTGTTATTACTTTGATATCTAATGAAGAGAATGCAATCTCAAAATTGTACATATTTTATACATCTCTGAGTTTAAATAGCATGTCTAATGAAGGTTGGATTCCTGTGCTTGGTGATGCTGTACAGTATTCAGTGTTCTGGTACAGTAGATACAGCTAAGAACCGCAGATGGAAGTGAAACTGGCATCTCTGGTTTGTTTTTGTGAAAAAGAAGTTCCCAGCTACAGTATGTCCCCCAGCATACAAAATCAATTCTAGCAAGTTATATAGCAGCTGAGAAATACATATTAGTCAAGATGGATGCTAACCTAATCTATATGTACTTAGTAGTTTATAAAGCAGTTTGTAATGCTCCGCTCACATATTACTGCTGAAAGCATGTTAAACATAAGGTTAGAGGCATAACCTGATTTCTTCTCATCTTAATGTGGAAAGATATTACCAGAACAGCAGGCAATATTTGTAAACCCATTAGCTAGTTCACGGAGAGAGTTCATACTTGCTACTAAGGATGACACAGAAATCCAGTAACAACATTGATCAATTCACTGTGGTTGGTCTATTACAGTAATCACATTAGCAGATTGCTGCTAAAAATGTTGTTTTAAGTTGGTTTAAGAATGTTGCTCTTTTTGAAATTGTCGTCAAAAACATTTGTTTGTGCAAATATAGGGGGTTATTCAGATTTGTTAGCAAACCAAATAAAATAGCAATTAGGAAAACCCATGTTGCACTGCAGGTGGGGCAGGTGTAACATGTGCAGAGAGAGTCTAATTATCTATCTAATAAATCAAATTATTTAACATTATACTTTTGCCATCACTCTTTTTTCAAGCAACGTGGTAAATTTATGCACAGAAATACCTAAAGTATTTGTACTTTTACTTATTATCTTTTAGTTATACAGTATTGTGCCTTCTAGTGTCCAGGGAAAAATAAACATGAAACACAATGAGTGAAATATAAAAAAAAAAAAAAGTACAATCAAACAGTACAAGGGGAAAAATGAAACAGAAGTAATAAGAAAACAAAATGAGTGACAGCTAAAAGAAGCATTACTCAATAACTCAGAACAGAAAGGATCATAGATGTAGATAGTGACCTAGAGCACACTGGGCACAGGAAAAGATTAGGGAGATAACAAGAGGATGGAGGGCCCTGCTTGTGAGAGCTTACAGACTATGGGATTCCAGGTAGAAGTGGGAGGTGAACTGGGAAGTAATGAAGTGGGAAGGCAGACGGATGAGAATATGGGGAAAGCTGATAGGCTTTGCTGAGCAGATGTGTTGTCAGGGCACATGTGAAAAAAATGGAGGGTGGTAGACAGCTTGATAGGATGGGGGAGTAAGTCCAGATGAGAGAAGCAACACAAAAGACATCTTGGATGTGAGTGGGAGAAGGCAGTCAATGTAGAAACAAGATAAGAGTCAAAGGTAGAGTGGAGAAAATGAGTGTGAGTGTAGGTGTGGCATGAGATTAGGTCAGAGATTTAAGAAGGAAAAGAGTGGGAGTAAAGAAATGCATTAAATGTTAGGGTGAGAAGCCTAAATTATATTCTCTAAGGGGTGGGGATCCAGTGATGAAGTTGTAGGAGAGAAGAGTGGCTCAGAGCAGCGCAATGAGCTGCAGCATTGAAGACAGATGTAAGGGGAGAGAGGAAGATCAGAGAGGATGCAAAAGTCAAAGTGGGAGATGATGAAGGCATGATTATGAGATTTTGTAGCCTCAGGGGTGAGGAATGGTAGTATTGTAGAGATATTAAAATGCTTAGGGGCCTAGTTATCATTCAATATTTGCAGGCAGCACCCCCCGATAATGGCTGTTTTTGGGAAGTACCTGCAAATACTAAGGATTCCCTAGATGTACCATGTGAATGCAGTCCCCATAGGCTTCTATGGGGGTCGCTATGTAGTTGGATTTACCAAACTTTGCATTCTGGAGCTTGGTCCCGATAGGTAAAGCAATTTTCAGATGGCATTAGCCTATAGTAGCATATGGGCTACTGTTTCACAAATGCTTGGCTCAGGGGACCCAAACAAAGAAGTATTGCAATATCGGGATGCGGTTGTGTGACCACCAGTAACAGTACCAACAATGAGATCCCAATCTGCTGGTCGGCATGCTGACCAAAAGGTACTATTCCCACTTCTGGGTGTCCACGACACCCATAGAGTGGGAATAGAACCTATGGCGAGCCCACTGCGTGGCGAGCGCAGCAAGCCCGCAAGGTGCTTTGTTGTGTAGGGATCCCAGCGTTGGTATGGTAACCAGTGGTCTCCCAACTGCTGGTCACCCGAACCCAACCCGTAATATCAGTACAAGGTAAGTAATGCTAGTAGTGCATTTATAGTATCATATAATCATTCCTCTTTTACACAAAAATCCTGAGTTCAAACCAGGATTATGAACACAATTTCACCCATGTTGTTACCCCTTTCACACTGAGACAAGGACTCAGTAAAACCCAGGTTGTGTGTCGGTGTTAATGGGTCTACCTATGTTTTGTGTCCTGACATGGACAGGGTTTTACTCATTGAGCTCCTTTTAACATAAATTGGGTAAAGTTACACATTCTTACACACTGCAGCAGACCGGGGAAATCCCGGGTACACCCATTCACATCCACAAGCAAACTGGGTTTTTCACAAGTCCACACTTGCCTACCTGACCCTCTCCATGAGGGAGAAAATGCTCTGTTCCTGGACTTTCCTGGTAATGTATGATTGCCATCACCTGTGGTGAAACACCTTTCTTATCAATTAACTAGCTCACCACAGGTGATGGCAATCATACATTACCAGGAAAGTCCAGGAACAGAGCATTTTCTCCCTCATGGAGAGGGTCAGGTAGGCAAGCATGCTTATGTGAAAGGAGTATTATAGATAAATACAGTCATTTTGACTGCAATAATTAAAGTGTGCAAATGAAAGGGAGAGTATGTTTGTGCAGTCTAGGGTGTTTATTCCATGCAAGTGCAAACATAACTGTGGACCCACCACACGTACTTACAGCAAGTGTATGGAGTTATATAGCGGCATTTCTGCAAGAAGAAAAAATTAGCACATCCCAAGTTCAGAAGACTGGGCAGTGGAAGGGGGGGGGGGGGGGGCACATTTTTGTAGTGTATCTCTCAATATTTGTTCAGCTGCCTTTTCTGTTACCCGTTATCAGTGATCCTAAATGGAGCTTTCATTTCTGCTCATAAAAGGTGGACTTTCCAGGACCTTTGGCATTTACCAAGAGCACTGGATGCACATCAGTGCTCCTGGATGGTCCAAGATTAAGATGTATGCCTAGCCTCCACTCCCAGGTGGCACTCCACAATCTTAGAGATGTGCCACTTTTTTTTTTTCCTATTAGCAAGTACAGTACAATTAACTAGTGAAAGTTGGATTTTTAAATGATTAGTTCAGCACAGGTAACTGCAAGAGTACATGGAAAGTATGGTAGTAGAGCTTATACCAATGTGAAGGGACTGATTATATGTAAGTTATGCCTTTGGTCTTTTACAAAGTAAACTGAATTTAGTTATACTGTAGTTCAAGAAACTTCTGCACAAAATCTCACTAAAGAAAAAATAATAATTTCACTGACGTCTGTTACAAGTTTGGTTATCGATGTTTATTTATTAATATTGTTCAAAGGTGCAAATCTGTAAAAACACTATGGCAACAATTTAGCAATTAGCTGTAATTCATTCTGAGCAAGTTGGATAATTAAAGGAAATGTCTCATTAGTACAATGATTTAGCGCAGATTTTCCCCATTCATTAATGCTTGTAAATAACCCTATGTTTACTAGTAGAATGGCATGTATAATAGTTATAGATATCAATAGACAGGAAACAATGTATTTCTACTTTCACCTCCTTCTGCCTTTAGATGGTAAATGTTTATACAGTAGGTGCCCACTGGGAAACTAACACGTTATGGCTGTAGTACTGACAGCAGCGACTGTATAATTAGATGTGGCTGTGGCTGTGATGGATGTCTCTGCTCATTGTACCTCCTTGCTGAAAATTCTCAGGAGCATCCAACTCTGTTACTGCTTCCTGCCATTGCTGCTACTATTCCTATATCAAAGTAAAAAATTTAGACTACAGCTTCTCTTGAGTTTTTGCACTAATGATATAAATAACTAAAGAAAACCTGAAAGTAAACTTTTGCTGTCCATGCAGAGTATCAAAAATGTTTGCAATTATAAACCAGTTCTATTCTGTATGTTTCATTCCCAATATCAGTAATGGGCAAAGGTTTACACAAATAAATATTGTGGACAGAAAAATGCTTTGTAATTTAGCTTTGGATCAATACAGAAAAAAAAAAATCTGAATTTCTATGGCAAAACTTAAGATACAAACAGCAAGTTAGCTCTTTATAGTAAATATGTATAGTAAAAACTGGCAGGTATGTGCTGCGTTTTTTAAACCCCTGTTTAGTAAATTTAGTCCTCTCTCAGGATGGCTGTCTCAGTAATCTACCTACAGTATCTGACTCTGACTCACTAAATATTCTAAAAACCATTTCTAAGAGTTGCTTAATAGTGTCATTTAACGTCTGGGCTAATTAGAGTACTGGATTATATACAGTATAGCGAGTTGTCTGATTAGGAAAAAAAGTGTGCATATAGAATCTAGACATGTCATACAATATCTTCCCTATATACAGTATAACTCATTTATCTCACCTAGTCACACTTAAAAAA